>NW_025335468.1:21318495-21423495 GCF_004798865.1 Varanus komodoensis
TGAACAACTAATGTGGTACTGTTACATATTTTCCGTAATATATTGTGGCTAATCAAAGTAAGGAGACATTTGGCTGGATTTATAATACTAAAACATGCTGCTCTTAAATAAGTTAATGCACTGAAATCTGAAGCAGCCAAAACTACTGAAACTATTTTCTAAACTTCTAAATAATCACATTATGTAATAATTATATTCATATAAGTTTGGATCAGATAACTCTCTCTCTCTTTCTCACACATATACACATACACAAAACTTTACACACTTGTTTTAAACAATTCAGCACACACCGTCCATGCTCTATCTGATGGATTCCCTGGGCTAGGCTCCCCAGATTCTGGTTTACTTTGCTGTAGTCCTGAACCTGAGCTCCTGGAACACGTGCTCTTTGTTCACAGGTTACTCACCAGGAAGCAAGACAAGCCCTGCTTGCTGGGCGAGCAGTATTCCTCTTCCGCACCGTGTGCAGCAGCTGATTGCATGGGGCTGCAAGGGATGGAGCCCCATCTGACCACTGTGCCAGCACCTTCCCTCTTCCATGACATCTGCAGCAGTGTTTGTGCTGCTGCACCTGACATGGAAGCAGGTTGCCAATTGTGCAGCCTTCATTCTGTGAGCATTCCTCTCGGCTTGGCTCACTGGGCTGAGCATGAGGGGAAGTTGACTAATTCTAGAGGGATGGCCTCTGGTGAGTTTTGTTCCAACATGGGGGGAAATCTGCACTAGGTATTTCTACTGGTTTTGTGATACCTGGCACATTGGTGTGCCATAGCACTCTCACCCCAGCCTATCTTCCTCATGTTATTTCTGCCACCAAATTCTGGATATCTTCAGACTAGTTATGTCGTGACTTTTTTATATGCTTTATTTTGCCCATGTATTTATTACCATTTTATGCTGAACTTGTGGTATTGTATTGGCGAGGAAGTGTGACTTCAGGTAGGCTGGTGGAGAAGCGGAAGTATCCTACTGGAGTTTTGGCAAAACAGCCAAACAAGAGTTCTTCTTCATGGTCATTTGCATTTCTTCTTTCCATGTTGTCTACACACCTCCAGCTTCTCTCCCTGACTTGCAAATGCAATACTGCTTCCTCCTCCTTCCTTTGTCCTTTGTAAAAAATGAAGTTTGCAATGTTTTTCAAGCCTTTGTGTTTGTTTCTTTTGCTCTCTTGTTCAGGAAACTGACAGACATGCCTACACAGAAGTAAATAACCATCTCATCAGTGACCTTACTAACAAGTAAAGCATACTGATTTTAGCAGAGCTTACTTGTGGGAAAGTCAGCACAGGAGAGGGTACACTTTCTTGCTTTTGGGTGAGGAGGATGGGTTGCTGGTTCTGCTGGCTTCCTCCATGGTAGAATGGCAGCAAATGGCACCACAGCGTCTGCCTTGCCTCTCCCCTCCTCCTCCATGATTTTTGGTGAGGGGGCAGAAGGAACTAATTTCCTTTTCTTTGTAAAGTCTCTAACTCCTTCACACATGCCTAGTTAATGGATTTTTAAAAAGAAACCCTGCACACATCCCCTTTCCAGCTCCTCCAGTTTCTCCAACAATTTTATTTGTGTGTGAGATAAACAATCATGTTTTGAACTATGCTGTATTAATTAGCATGTGCTCCAGCTGTGATAAATGTGTTTTGCATAAATACCAAGACTATGCTCCCTCAAAAATGAAGGGACTCTAGGGTAGATCTCTCCCTTGTGGAAGCAAAGTGCCATTTTGATTGCACAAGGCATGTTTGGATCCTGTCCAGGATTCTTGTAAATACTGTTGAAAGGAAAATTATTTGTAGACTTCATACACATTTAGGAAGCAACATTAAAGGAATTCCTAAGTAACAATTACGTATTATCTTTTTTTTTTTTGGAAAGTTGGGAAGCTTGTGCTGGTTTTCCAGACAACTTTCAATTCACAAACCATCCAGAACATCAAACTTTGGAAACAGTGGACCCAGATAGCCATTTTATTCAATATAAGGTAAGTATAAGGGAGTGTCTTCTATGGGAATGGGAAGGCCTACAATTAAATACTTCTTCCATGTAATAAAATATAAATAAGATGACTAGTTGTTTCAGGCTGTCGATGTGGTTGTGGGCCCAACAGTTTAGAATGATCATTTTATAGAAAGCAGTTCAGTGCAGATAGACAGCACACAGAGATTGGATAGTTGCCCCAGTGATAACATCAACATGTATGTATGATCTTGGTGCTTAAAAGTGGGGAGAAGGTCTTCTTTCCACTTGATCACGGCACAGTAGCCACCAGCAGTTCACCTTCCTCACTTTCAGTACTGGTATGGTATCTATGGAGTGCCCTCCTTCAGAAGCTCACCTGGCCCCTACCTTGGCCTATTTCCATGTTTAGAGAAGATTTTTTTAAAAAATCTAGGCCTTTTAATCTATCTGCACTTTAACTAGAGTTTATTCTCTGCAACTGTGTTTATACTTTTGTTGTTATTGAATACAAAACTGTTTTATTGTTGTGAGATGCCCTGTTATACAGCAGCTTAGAAGTACTGCAGATAGATGAAGCAGGTCAAGAAGGGCTGAACAGGCTTTATACTTGAGGCCTTTAGTGCTAAGGATGTTGGTAGGATCTGGTTTGAGAGATGGGGATAGGTATTGGATTCCATAGGTCACTGGTTGTGGGAACCAGGTTAGACTCAGAGCTCAGATCTATAGCTTCTGGGAATAGTGCTATTCATCCTCCTTTCCCATCTCCCTCCAAGTCATCCCAAGTCATTGCCAGTAGCCTAGGTCTTGTCAATGCCTTCACTTACCCTCATTCTTCATTAGATAAAGCTTGGGGTTTGTTTGGTTGGTTTTACCACAAGTAGGATAGGAGAATGAGCAAAGGACTACAGAGGACCAGAACAGAAGGTGCAGTGGCTACATTCTATCTCACTTTCTCAGAATATTGAAATGATTCATCATTGGATTGTAAGCCACCTTTTCATTCTCTGAAGGGACTCTGATCCAGCAGAGACTCCTGCTAGCAGGAAGTGTGGAGGCAATTTTTACCAGTTTCCTCCTCAGCCCCAGCAGCATTTCCTTTGCAGCTCTAAGAGCTCCTCAAAATAGATTTTCAGAGGGGCACAGGAAGCTGCAGACTGAACAGGGAATTGGCAAAAATGCCCTGGCCTCCTCCTTCCTCTGGAGGAGCATCCATGAGCACAGTTCTGTTCATCAAAATGCTAGCATCCAAACCTTATGGGTAAAACCTGTCAACCCTAGATTTAAAATGTGAGACTGTCCATGTTGCTCAAAACATAAATACTGAGTATTACTGGAAAGTCTGTAATGTTCTTGTGAAAATAGTACATTATATTATTTGAACCAACTGGTATTTATTTATTTAGAAAATTTGTCTATCACTGTCGTCTCTGGACGGCTTACAACATTATTTCAAATCCTAAATAAAATAAATTAACTATTCCACAACTAGGGATAAAACTGATCTATTTAAAATAAATTAAATGAATCTAATACAATTAAAATTACTTTTTGTTAAAATACTGATCAAATAAAAAGGTCTTGACCTGGCACTGAAAAGCATATAATGACAGCGCCAGGCAGACTTCTCTAGGGAGCGCATTCCATAGTCAGGACGCCACCACAGAGAAAGCTCTCCTCCGAGTACTCTGTCTCCTGACCTCTTTCAAAAAGAGTTCCCAGAGGAGGTCCTCTGCTGCCAATCTTAGGGGTTGGGAGGGCATATAGGGAAAGAGGCATTCCTTTAGGTATCCCGGTCCCAAGCCTTTTAGGGCTTTATAGGTAATAACCAGCACCTTGAATTGAGTCCGGACTTCAATGGGAAGCCACTGGAGCTGATAGAGGACTGGAGTTATGTGAGAATAATGATCAGTTCCCGACAGCATCCTGGCAGCTCTATTTTGCACCATCTGAAGTATCCAGACTGTCTTCAAGAGCAGCCCCACGTGGAGCACGTTACAGTAATCCAAGCAGGAGGTAACCAGTGTGTGTGTCACTGTTGCTAGGCAGTTCTCCTCCAGGTAAGTACGCAGCTGATGGATCAGCCAAAGCTGAAGGAAAGTGCTCCTCACCACTGCTGTCACCTGGGCTTCCAGGGACAGCTTCGGGTCGAGGAGTACTAAGCTGCGAACCCTGTCCCTCAGAGGGAGTGCAACCCCATTTAGGACAAGGCCCAAGTCCCCCATCCCGAGGACCGAGCCACCCACCAACAGGACCTCCGTCTTGTCTGGACTGAGCAGTTTATTGGCCCTCATCCAGCCCATTACTTCGGCCAGGCACCGGTTCAGCACAGCCACTGCCTCACCTGGATTGGTGGAAAACGAGAGGTAGAGCTGGGTATCATCAGCGTACTGATGATCCTGCAGCCCACACCTCCTGATGACCTCTCCCAGCGGTTTCATGTAGATGTTGAATAGCAAGGGGGACAAAATGGAGCCCTGCAGTACTCTATGGCAGAGTTACCATGGCACAGAGTCAAAGTCCCCCAGCACCACCTTCTGGAATCGGCTGGCAAGGTAGGAGCGGAACCACTGCCAAGCAGTGCCTCCTATCCCCAATCCCACCAGCCTATCCAGAAGGATACCATGGTCGTTGGTATCGAAAGCCACTGAGAGGTCCAGGAGAACCAACAGGGATGCACTCCCCTGTCCCTCTCCCTGCACAGGTCATAATTTTTTCCTTGTGATGTATGCTATTCTTAGGGCCTCAAAGCTGGCGCTGTTTTATGTTAACAGAAAGCTAAATAGGGTTTGAGAGGTGAGGATAACGCACCTCTCTGCAGTTTTAACCTCTTCTGTCAGAAACCATTCAGAAAAGTGCTTGATTCCAGACATAATCACTGTTGAAATTATAAATGATATTATTCTACTAATATCTGCTGGTCATGGACATGAGCTCTTAGTTTTCTGACTATAAAGAGAATTGCATGGTTTACCAAGCTTGCAATTTAGTTACGTTTAAGCAACATTTACTTAGAACATAACTATGACTGTTCATTAGCATTTGTTGGGAGTTAAGGTTCCTCCTTAGTGCATTCAAAATCCACAGATCTTTTCCTTGGAAAGTGTCCTTTATTGAGTATGCTTGGGCCCCATCCCTTCGAGAGGGGCCTTATGAAAATGAGCACTCCTCCTCTCTGCATGCTGATCCTCTAATTTGAGCTGCCTTTCTATGCTGATGCCATGGGGTCAAGAGCTCTGCCTGCTTTATCTGAGTCTTGGAAGCTTCCCTGCTCCAAGTCCCCTCCCAGCAACTGTACATTTTGGTTATTTTCAGAGACTGCCTGCCCACCCGGGAAGTCTAGCCTTGAGATAAATGTCTTTGCTTCTCTAATCTCAGTGTCTCAGGATGGCCCACACTGTTAGGCCCTCTCCTGTTCTCCTCTCCCTTCTCTGTTTCTGATTCTTCTGAAGCCCAGCCAGCAGCCCTTGGGAATGCCCAGCACCCAAAGCAGCCATCTTTCACACTCCCAACAGCATTGTAAATTGAGTATGTCTTTGCTTTTTGGGATAAGCACACTTCAGATGAAGTAGAATTTATCTGGATTGTTCTTTTTCATAACCGGGGGAAATTATACCAGTTCCTGTTTATAAAGATAAAGGAAAGATGAGAAGTAAAGCATGAGAGATAAAAGATTAAATAGTATCAAATGTTAACAGTACAGTTTTTATTCCTATTTCTAGAGTCAGACATTTAAATGTGCTTTGAAGATGAATGTGTTGCATGTCATTTAAACACTTTGCAGTGAGTAGTAATTTGATACCTTTTGAAAGCTAATTCAAGGCAAAGAGGTCAGATACCAATGGTTTGTGTGGTGTGTGTTTTAAATTCCCTAATGTTAAAGCTCATTGAAATGTAGAAGACACTAAGAGGATTATACACTAAAAAGGCAAAAGTCTCATGTTCTGGATGCTCACACATTAAGATTGTCCTCAGGTATAGATAGTAATGCTCAACCCCCTCACTGTTGTATTTAATCTTTTATTGACAGACAAAACCTTTCCAACAGAGTAAAATTTGTGACATATAATCCCTGTTCCTAAATCTGGGGATAGAGATAACCCATACAATTATAGCCTGTTGCTCGTTTCTCACTGTTGACAAAGCTAGGCCATGTATCAGTGACCTGGGATAGACTGCTGGATTTTTCTTTTGACAAAGACAAAGCTGGAAGCAATATCTTTCAGGATGTTGGCTATTTCTCTTTGCAACTGGTTTTCTAATAAAAGCAGAGGAACATTTTAATTTAGAGCACACCTTTGGAAGACAAGAATATGTAGTATCATGAAAGTATATAGGCAGTCCCCAGGTTACAAATGAGTTCTGTTCCTGAGAAAATGGAAATTCATCTATAAGTTGAGTTGTTAAAACCCTATGAGCAATTACAAGTCGATTGTTCTATTTATGGTCTGCACATTACTGGCCTAAGCAAATATTAAACCACAGCTTTGCATGTGAAGAAAGGCAAGAAAATAAATCAGTTCTGTAAATCAGGATCCCAGTGAAAGTGAATTTTTAAAAAATAATTAATAGGCTTTATGGCAGTTCATTCATAAGTACAGG
This sequence comes from Varanus komodoensis, assembly GCF_004798865.1. Classification (NCBI taxonomy): domain Eukaryota; kingdom Metazoa; phylum Chordata; class Lepidosauria; order Squamata; family Varanidae; genus Varanus; species Varanus komodoensis. The sequence continues at coordinate 21,325,054 of NW_025335468.1, forward strand.
TTGTTTGTAACTTGGATGTTCATATCTTGGGGATTGCCTGCACTTTTATCTTCAGATTTCAGGAACATTACTGTGATTTCTTCATACCACACAGTCTGTAGTACTGGACTTACACAACATAGAATTCCAGTGGAAGAGTTTCACCAACCTTGGCTTATGGTATAATTTTATGAAGCATTGCTGTAGTTCATTTTGTCAGGATAGACAGCAGGACAATATTTTTTGCAAAGCAATAGGTAAAACTGATTCCTAGGATGAGATATATCTCTCAAGGCTTCCTACTAACTATGGCTTTCTGAAAGACAGGCAATTTAGGGACATACCAGACATGTGAATTCATTTAACACGAGCTTGCTTTTTGACTATAAAAGGGGAATGGGGAGTTTAGATATTAAATGGAATGGAATGTATGGAACCTTTCTGTGAGGCAGCTAGAAACAGCCCATGCTAGATGGGATGCTTTTTTCCTTCCTTTGGTCCATATAACTGTGTATTATTAAAAATAATGAACATGCATACCGATGCAAAATGCCAATGAATTACAGTCATTGCATATTTTGTGATATGTATTGTTTCAACTGAGGCTCAGGATGATCCTGCTTAACTCACAGAGGGAAACAGGTGAAGAAAGTGAGATTTCTGGTTTAATTCATTCCTTTAGAAAATAAATTTAATTATTTGTAACATGAATGCTCCATTGAATATTGAGCAATCTGCAGTTTATCCTGCCTTTTCAAAGGAATGTTTCTGTCCAGACATTCCCTCCAAGGAAGACATTCTGTTCTCTCCCACATGGTTTTCCATTTTTCTTTGCAGTGGTTACTCTCCACTCTCTGGTTACCAAATCCTCACAGGATTCTCACTGGAAATCCTTGCTGCTTGGGAGAGAGTGCCGCCTTAGCTTTTGTGTATGTCTTTTGGCTTTTTTTTTTTTAATGTACTTCTACAAACCACAGGGTCCCAAAGTTTCTCAGTGATTATATTTTCACCACATTTCTCTCAGCTGAATTCATTATTAAACCTAGCTGAACTACCCCACTCATCTTCAAGAGGACTGTAAAAGAAGTATAATGTATCTCTTGGAAGTTTGTTAATATACCAGGCTAGGTTGATAGGAATTGTTTGGTGCCACTGTCCAAGGGCCCATGTGACACTGCACATCCCCAATGCTAACCAAAGCACCTACAAGTCATACATTTGATATTTTATTGAGAGTACAACCTCCTTTAGAACAGGTTGAACTGTACTTAGCTGGACAGACAAGACATTCACTAAGAGCACATTTATCTTGTCTCAGTTTAATGATTCTTATCCAGGCTGTTCGCAAGGTACAGAACAGCTACTGCTTTTCTTGGGGGCATCTAGTTGTGGAATTTGCTCAGAGGTGCATCCCAATGCCCATGTTGTAGTCTTTTCGCTGCCTGGTAAAAACTTTATTTTTCCAAGCATTTTAGTCTGTTCTACATCTGTTAGTGTATTTTAAATCTTTGTACAGATGCTACTCCTTCGTGGATCACTGCCTTGTCATGGTGAAGGGGCTTGCGGAGCTCAATGAAGCTATGAGCTATGCCATGCAGGGCCACCCAAGATGGACGGGTCATAGCAGAGAGCTCTGACAAAACGTGATCCACTGGAGAAGGAAATGGCAACCCACTCCAGTATCTTTGCCATGAAAACCCCATGGACAGTACCAAAGGGCAAAAAGATATGACACCGGAAAATAAGCCCCTCAGGTCGGAAGGTGTCCAGTATGCTACTGGGGAAGAGTGGAGGGCTAGTACTAGTAGTGCCAGAAAGAATGAAGTGACTGGGTCAAAGCCGAAAGGACACTCAGTTGCAGATGTATCTGGTGGTGAAAGGAGAGTCAGATGCTGTAAAGATCTATACTCCATAGGACCTGGAATGTAAGATCCATGAATCAAGGCAAGCTGGATGTGGGCAAACAAGAGATGACAAGACTGAACATCGACATCTTAGGAATCAGTGAACTAAAATGGACAGGAATGGGTGAATTTAATTCTGATGACCATCAGGTATACTACTGTGGGCAAGAATTCCTCAGAAGAAATGGAGTAGCCTTCATAGTCAATAAAAGAGTAGGAAAAGCAGTACTGGGATACAATCTCCAAAATGACAGAATGATCTCGAATGCAAATTCGAATGCAAGGCAAACCATTCAACATCACAGTAGCCCAAGTCTGTGCCCCAACCACTGGTGCTGAAGAGGCTGAAGTTGACCAGTTCTATGAAGGCCTACAACACCTTCTAGAATTAACACCAAAAAATGATGTCCTCCTCATCATGGGGAATTGGGATGCTAAAGTAGGAAGCCAAAAGATAACTGGAATAACAGGCAAGTTTGGCCTTGGAGTACAAAATGAAGCAGGGCACAGGCTGGTAGAATTTTATCAAGAGAATACGATGGTCACAGCAAACACTCTTTTCCAACAACCCAGGAGACGACTCTACACATGGACATCACCAGATGGTCAACACAGAAATCAGATTGACTATGTCTTCTGCAGCCAAAGATGGAGAAGCTCTGTACAGTCAGTAAAAACAAGATCAGGAGCTGACCGTGGCTCAGATCATGAGCTTCTTGTTGCAAAATTTAGGCTTAAATTGAAGAAAGTAGGGAAAAGCACTAGGCCACTCAGGTATGACCTAAATCATATTCCTGACGAATACACACTAGAGGTGACAAATAGATTTAAGGAATTAGATCTGATAGACAGAGTGCCTGAAGAACTATGGATGGAGGTTCGCAACATTGTACAAGAGGTAGCAACTAAAACCATCCCAAAAAAAAAGAAATGCAAGAAAGCAAAATGGCTGTCTGAGGAAGCTTTACAAATAGCTGAGGAAAGAAGGGAAGCGAAAGGCAAGGGAGAAAAGGAAAGATACACCCAATTGAATGCAGAATTCCAGAGAACAGCTAGAAGAGATAAGAATGCCTTCTTAAATGAACAGTGCAAAGAAATAGAAGAAAACAATAGAATAAGGAGGACCAGAGATCTCTTCAGGAAAATTGGAGATATGAAGGCAACATTTCATGCAAAGATGGGCATGATAAAGGACCAAAATGGCAGGAACCTAACAGAAGCAGAAGAGATTAAGAAGAGATGGCAAGATTACACAGAGGAACTATCTAAAAAAGAGCTTAACATCCCTTATAACCATGATGGGGTGGTCACTGACCTTGAGCCAGACATCCTGGAATGTGCCAGTCAAATGGGCCTCTGGAATGTGAAGTCAAATGGGCCTTAGGAAGTCTGAGCAACAACAAAGCTAGTGGAGGTGACAGTATTCCAGCTGAGCTATTCAAAATCTTAAAAGACGATGCAGTAAAAGTACTACACTCAATATGCCAGCAAATTTGGAAAACTCAACGGTGGCCACAGGATTGGAAATGGTCAGTTTACATTCCCATCCCAAAGAAGGGCAATGCCAAAGAATGTTCAGATTACCACACCATTGCACTCATTTCACATGCTAGCAAAGTTATGCTCAAAATCCTACAAGCTAGGCTCCAGCAGTATGTGGACTGAGAACTACCAGAAGTACAGGCAGGATTTCGAAGAGGGAGAGGAACTAGAGATCAAATTGCCAACATACGCTGGATCATGGAGAAAGCTAGAGAGTTCCAGAAAAACATCTACTTCTGCTTCATTGACTATGCTAAAGCCTTTGATTGTGTGGATCACAACAAATTGTGGCAAGTTCTTAAAGAGATGGGAGTACCTGACCATCTTATTTGTTTCTTGAGAAACATATATGCAGGTCAAGAAGCAACAGAGAGAACTGGACACGGAACCACTGATTGGTTCAAAATTGAGAAAGGAGTTAGGCAAGGCTGTATACTGTCGCCCTGTCTATTTAACTTATATGCAAAGCACATCATGAGAAAGGCGGGCCTAGATGAATCAACAGTTGGAATTAAGATTGCTGGGAGAAATATCAACAACTTCAGATATGCAGATGATACTACTCTCATGGCAGAAAGTGAACTAAAGAGCCTCTTGATGCGGGTGAAGCAGGAGAGCGCAAAAGTTGGCTTGAAACTCAACATTAAGAAAACTAAGATCATGGCATCCGGGCCTCTCACTTCCTGGCAAATAGATGGGGAAGAAATGGCAAATAGATGGGGATGAAATGGGGGTAGTGACAGATTTTATTTCCCTGGGCTCCAAGATCACCACAGACGGGGACTGCAGCCAAGAAATTAAAAGACGCTTGCTCCTGAGGAGGAAAGCTATGGCAAATCTAGACAGCATACTAAAAAGCAGAGACGTCACCCTGCCAACAAAAGTGCATATAGTCAAGGCTATGGTTTTCCCAGTTGCAATGTATGGCTGTGAAATTTGGACCATAAGGAAGGCTGAGCACCGAAGAATTGAGGCCTTCGAATTGTGGTGCTGGTGGAGACTCCTGCGAGTCCCTTGGACAGCAAGGCGATCAAACTGGTCAGTCCTAGAGGAGATCAACCCTGACTGCTCTTTAGAAGGCCAGATCCTGAAGATGAAACTCAAATACTTTGGCCACCTAATGAGAAGGAAGGACTCCCTGGAGAAGAGTCTAATGCTGGGAACAATTGATGGCAAAAGAAGAAGGGGACGGCAGAGGATGAGGTGGCTAGATGGAGTCACTGAAGCAGTTGGTGTGAGTTTGAGTGGACTCCAGGGGATGGTGGAGGACAGGCGAGCCTGGAGGAATGTTGTCCATGGGGTCGCAATGGGTCGGACATGACTTCGCGACTAACAACAACAACACAGATGCTAAGGTTTTTTTTTAATTTTGTATATTTAAAATTATATATTTTAGCATGTTAGGGTTCCAATTGTAGTGAAGGTATTAGGTGGTATAGAAATGAACGAATGAACGAATGAATGAAACACGCTAATAGCAGGGAAAATGTAATAGAGCAGGCTGCAATGCAACCTTTCCTTGGATAGTGAGAAAATGCGACTGCTTGGATTTAATGGCAGTATCCAGAAACAATTCATGAGTAAATTAACCCACTAATTTCAGGGACAGGTGCTGTGGTAGAGCTGCAGGTAAGCTGTGTCCTCTTCATAGTAAAATCTCTTGAATACTTCATTTGTGGATTGTTACCATGACATCCAAACCAGAAATACAGGGTTTTTCACAGGTTAAACAACCTCAAGTTTACTCAAGAACAAGCTGTGTGCAAACTTTGGGTTTTAGCATGAATAGCCACAAGTTCCTTAGTCATGGTAACAACCCTTAAATGTAGCATTTGAAGGTTGTCACTGGAAATATTGTACTGGGATTAAAAACCAGAATACAATGTGATGAGGAATTAAATGGGAATTGTTCCAAGTATTAATCACTGGCATGAAGTGTATCCACAGATATTAGGCTTACTTGCTATGAGAAACCTGTAGGGTCTCAGTGAAAGTCTGAGATCACCAGGTACTAGGCACTGAGCATTCCTCAACTCATCCTTGAGGTAAGTATTTTTATATACCCATTTGCTGGCTTTTTCTCAACCCCCCCCCCCCCATTTCCTTGTTTCTCAGGAAGGGGGGGCTAACATGTATATACTGACAGTCTCTGAAACAGCAGGAGAGATTAACTGTATAAAATCCATGCCAACAGGTGTTATTCTTTGGCTTTGTATGTCAAACCAGGGCTGTGCAAATTGTCCAAATAACTAGTGCCTTGGGAGCAATGTTTGTCACATCAAGAAGCCCTCTGACTAGAGGAATGTTTATAAATATTTCTATTACCTGTTTATTGACAATCTGTATTCATATACCAAATTTGCACTTAATAAATTATACACACACACACACACAGTTTCATTCTAACTAATCATCCTCATGTCCAAAAGTGATGTGCCTCGGCTGGACTTTGCCTCTGGATTTTATGAAACCAACCAGAAACTTGTGTGAGGCTGGGGCAACTTGCACATCCCTGCAAGTTGTTGTGGGAACACTGCCACTATATCTAAAGAGTGTCAGTGTGGCAGAATCAGATTCTTGAAAAGTTTAGGAATATGAAGGTTAAAGTTAAACCAAATCTGGGGTCTGTTCAGATAGAGGAAAGAATCTTTCAGCAGTATTATAATGGGGAATTGGACTCCTTGAAAGGATCAGAATCCCAGAATCAGGACAAACTTGCTTCACCTGTTTTCCTCTCAGTTAAGCAGGATCATCCTGAGCCTCAGTTATCAGATTGTGTTGATAATGTATCCTCACAAAGTGTCCACTGTGTTTGGTTTTTCCTGGGATTCCAGTTACTCAGAAAAGTTACTCAGAGAACACAGACAGGTTATTCAGAGAAGATGTAATAGTTACTTTCATTTAGTCACTTAAAATATCTGTGTCCCTTAACAATGTAGTTTTAAATATATCTGCATGTTTGTTTTTGAATGAAAATAGTTCTGAAGAAACTGCATTTCTTTTAGTTAGTATTTTATATCACACATATAGCCAGCACTATTTTTGATGATGTATCAAGACTTCCATGTATGTACTTTCGATGTAGTTCGTACTTTCTTGAATGTAAGAAAGAGGTGATTCCTGCTTCTCAGGAAGCATGGCACCTGCTCTGAGTTGTTGCCTTTCTAATTACTTAACTGTTCACTTCTAGATGAAACACTAGACTTCTGCCTGATGTGTGAAAAAAACCAAAAACCTTAGTCAAGCCATGTTTTGACAGATTTATATTTGAGGCTGTTTGGTCCTGAGCATGGAGTCTGCAGATCTACACTTCGTACTTAGAAGTCATGGCAATAACCAATCCTGAGTAGACAGCTACTCATGCAACACTTTACAATAACTCTCTTCCTTGTTAGCCAGATATTTTACACCCCATAATATTCTTATTGGTAAAGGGTGTGACACTTACCCCTTGCCTGGAATACTGGATGGGGCTTGCCTGCAACATAATGCTGTCACCATTTACAGCCCATTATTTTCCTCAAGATGACTGAGTGGTGGGAAAAAAGGTGGATTAGGTGACAGCATTGGGCGAGGAAAATAATCCTAGCTTTTGCTTAAATGGCCTGTACATTTCTCTATATTAGTGACATGTTTTGGAACTTAGAAGCCCAAATCAGTGTCAGGGATACTGTTGTATAAAGACTCAATTGGAATTTAGAGGTTTTGTGGAAAGTTTTTGTTGGAATGTTTTTTCATCTTGCCTACTAAACCAATTATGTGGTCACAGAATTAAACTATGTCTGTCATGATTTGTTTTTAATCAGGAAAGAATAGGAGTCCTAGATAGGGGAGGAAGTTCAGAAAGAACCTCTTTCCCATGGCAGAGGTTTCCAGCCACTGAAAGCTGAGTAAATTTCAGTTTGTCTCTAAACTTTGTCACATCTCATAATGGCTCACTTGTCACTTTTTCTCTTCTTTCATCACAATTTCCTAAAATTATGACATTTGGGGAAGAGAGAAAATGCCAGCAGGCTCTTCTAAGTTACTTATCCATTGCTAATGCATACTCTAGAAAGTGTGATTCTATTTCTCCTGACCACAGGGTATGAAAGGTGGAGGGTCTCAGAATACTTAGAAGCTTTCACTGCAGATAGTGAGAAACGTTAGGAAAAGCTTTAGCCATATGTACCTTCTGCTCTTCTTTCTCACTCTTGGTAACTCGATGACTTTAGTAAATGGGGATAGGAAACAGTGGGGGCCTGAGCTTTTCAAAAAGTTTCTCCAAAAAAGCTCAGAAAAGGTTTGTTCACCTTTGTTAATCTGCTCTATCTAGTCCTTATGTTTAAATGTACTAAATATTAGTACATTGTTTTGTTCTGTGTCAGATTATCAGTTGTGCTGTATTGTTTATCATTTATTATTTTTCTATTTACACATGGAAATAATTGGATAAAATACAGAGGAAATGGGCAGATATGTAAATATGCAATTAGAGAATGAGGTTGCAGAACTTTGATTTGATTTGATTCAGATAAAATGTTACAACTGACAATGCACCAAATCTTTTCCTATTTTGATTGGGGAGGTTGGTAGAAATATAGTTACCAAAACACAAGCACCTATATTTGTGAGGTTGTTCAACTTTTATTGTCCAGTTCTCTGCCACTGTTTCTCCTTTGTGATTCTGCTTTGATGTTGTTTTTCTTCTTACTGCAAATTCTTTTTCTTTGATCGCATAGTGAAAGAGGATGATGTTTTTGTTTGTTTAATTCCTTTGCTGCCCAATAACCATAGTTGTCTAGATGGTTTACAGCAGCACATACAACCAACATTAAAAACATAATTAAAAGGTCACAGCAGCACCTACCCCCATATTTTAAAAAACACACATAAAAAAGCTGCAAGAGCTTATGCAGAGTAAATCAAGGTATGTTTAAGCGGCCAACAAAGCCCTGGTAAACTAATAAAATGCCCTACAATAGAGACAATCTTAACTTGACACCAAAAGTATATTAAGTGAGGATTTCTTCCATAACAGATTTTGTCTTTTATGTAATTTTTTTATTGAATTATGTTTTTATACATGTGATTTTATTATTATTGTATAATTATATTTCAATTTTATGGATTGTGAACCATCCCGAGATGCCAAGGCATAAGGGACAGCATACAAAAGTTTTAAATAAAAAAATAAATAATAAATAATAACAGTAGGACCAGTGAACACTGAAAAGGCCCTTCTCCCTCTTGCCACCAACCAACTCTTCCTTGGAGGTGGCAATTTGAGGCAAGCCACAGTTCTTGACTGTACTGTCTGAATAGATTGCTGTCAGGAAAGGTGTTTACGGATTAAAACCAGCACCTTGAATTGGGCATGGAAGCATTTAGGCAGATGATGGAAGTGGGCCAGAATTGGTGTTATATGTTCTGAATGTCTGGCCTCTGGCTGTCACATTTTGCACAAGCTGCACCTTCTCAATAGTCTTCAAGGGAAGCCCCATGTAAAGTGCATTGTCTTAATCTAGGTTAGAGATTAACTGAAGATAATTACTGCTGGCAGCCTATCTCTGCCCAGCCAGAGGCATAGCTGAGCCACCAACCAAAGCTGGTAAAAGGTACTCCAAGCCATTGAAGCCACTTGTGCCCCAAGTAACAAAGATGGCTCAAGGAGCACCCCGGGCTACAAACCTGCTCCCTCAAGAGTAGTACAACCCCACCTAGAACAGACTGAATTCTTTGCATCCATTAAGAACAACGCTAACAGCACTTCAGTCTCACTAATAGCATCTTAATCTCTTGACTGAGTTTCAGTTTTTCAGTCCTCATCCAATCTATTGTCACAGCAAGGTACCAGTTTAGCACATCCACTTATTTATTGAAGATGAAAAGGACAACAGAGCAGTGTGTCATCAGCATACTGATCACAATGCACCCCAAAACTTTGGATGACCCCGCTCAGCAGTTTCATGTGGATGTTAAATAGCATGGGAGTCAGTTTGACCCCTGAGGAACACCATACAGGAAAGTCCAGGTGGCAGAGCAATATCCCTCAAGGATCATCTTCCGGAAACAGCTATCCAAGTGCTCCCCATGGCTCAGACAGTCACTCCAGAAGTATACTATGGTAGATGGTATTAAAAGCTGTTCAAGAGTACTATTAGGGTCACACTCCTCCTGTCTCTCTGAATATAGCTCATCATACAACATGACCAAAGCTGTTTCTGGGCCCTGGATGTTAGGAAGGTGCCAGGTCCTGATGGGTTATACCTGAAACTCAGTCAAGAGATTGAGTTGGCAGGAGTACTTTCACATCTGTTGGCCTCAGTTTTTGAGACCTTGTGGAAAACAGAAGTTCTGGAGGATTGAAAGGTGGCGTCAGTGGTACCAATCTTCAAAAAGGTTAGCAGAAAGGACAAGGAGAATTACAGGCCAGGAAGCCTTACATCCTTTCTGGGAAAGATGATGAAAAAGCTCATAATAGGGAAAACTAGAAACCCTGGATAGGAAAGGGTGGTTGGTAGCCACGCAACATGGCTTCAGCAAAAATACGTCCTGCCAGACAAACCTTCTATGACAAGGTTCTGTGACAAGGTTTCAAGTTGGTTTTCAGTGGGTCCTTTGACAAGTTCCTGCATGATATCCTGGTTAAGAAATTGATGAGCTTTGGGATAGATCAATGCACTGTCCGATGGATTAAGGCGTGGTTGACGGACCACAAGCAGAGGGTAACTATCAGTTGGGAGCTATTAGGGTGGCAGCCAGTGACAAGTGGAGTCTCCCAGGTCTCAGATCTGGGACTGATTCTGTTGAACCTTTTAATCAATGACCTGGAAGAGAGGGGAACCAGTTTGCTGACCAGATGTGCACATAATACCAAAGTGGGAGCAGTGGCTACAATGGAGGAGCAAGCACTCCAGATCCAAAAGGATCTGGACAGACTGTGGAAGTGGGCAGGGGACAACAGGATGGTATTCAACACAGATAAGTACAAAGTCTTGTACTTGGGAATAAGAAATAAGTGCAATAGTTACAGGATGGGGTACAAGTGGCTGGAGAGCAACACTTGTGAAAGGGATCTCAGGGTACTTGTCAACAGCAGGTTAAACATGAGCCAGCAGTGTGACGTGGTGGTTAAGGGGTCGAATGCCTTCCCTGGATGTGGTCAGAAGTGTGGATTCCAGATCAAAAAAAGTGCTGGTACTGCTCTATAAGACTCTGGTGCATCCACAGCTGGAGCACTGTGTCCAATTCTGGGCTCCACATTACAAGAGGTACATAGCAAAGTTAAAATCAGCTCAGCACAGGGTCACAAGAATGGTAGCAAGATTAGGGGTGAGGGGTGAATTCCATATGAGATCAGATTGAAGGAACTGGGTCTTTTTGTCCTGGAGAAGAGAAGACTCTGATGGGGAACTTATAGCAACTTACAGGTATGTGAAGGGGTCTCACAGTTGGAGGGTCATGACCTGTTCTCCTCTGTGGTAGAGGGAAGGACATGATCTAATGGGGCAAAGCTAAAGGAACTGGGTTTTAGGTTGGACCCCTAGGACAGGGGTCCTCAAACTTTTTGAACAGGGGGCCAGTTGAAAGGTGCTGGTGATGGGTGCGGGCCACTAAGGCAGTGTGGGCGGGGGGCACAGGCTGGGGCAGGGGACACGCATGTGCACGGCAAGGCAGGGGTTGGTTTTCTCTGAGCAAGTCCAAAAGGATCTCCTTGCGAGCAAGCCAGTGCCTCGCCACGGCGCACACGGCAAGCTATGGTGGGCCGGATCCAGCCCGCGGGCTGCAGTTTGAGGACCCATGCCCTAGGATATGGAATAGGCTTCCACAGGAGGTGCTGGACGCCCCATCAGTGAGGGCATTCAAGGAAATATTGGACACTCTCATGTTGAATTGAACAGAGCTGGCTTGTGCCAGGGGTCAGACTAGATGGCCTAGGATGCTCCTTCCAACTTGCTCCGCTTCTATGTTTCTGTGCCAAAACTGAGACAAAATCTGGATTGAAATGGATCTAGATCAGTGATGGCGAACCTTTTAGAGACCGAGTGCCCAAATTGTAACCCAAAACCCACTTATTCATTGCAAAGTGCCAACGCTGCAATAAAACCTGAATACTGAGGTTTTAGTTTAGAACTGCTCACAGCCAGTCCAAGCATCCATCCATCCATCCATCCATCCATCCATCCATCCATCCAATCTCCTTGGCAGCGCACTGACCAGCCATGCGAAAGCTTAGACAAGTCGCGGCTCATGAGTTGCAGCTCGTAACATCATCACCTGGTGCTGCTACTCCTTTCCAAGCATGCGCATGCCCCTATGTGCACTGTTATCCAATGCTCGGCTGCTGGGGCGATGCTGGGGTGACTTGGCTCACATGCCAACAGAGAGGGCTCTGCGTGCTTGCAGCAGCACGTGTGTCATCGGTTTGCCACCACTGATCTAGATCATCAATCTCATGCAAGAGTGCCTAGTACTGGTTGGCCACTACTTGCTTAAAAACCTTGGGGGACTGGAGCCTCTTGATAGAACTTCAGCCCACCCAGTGACAATGCCAGCCAGTAGCAAGAGGTTGACAAGATAGTAAGGGGGCTGTTGGAGAAGCTAAGCCAAATGGGAAAGAAAGCTGGCAAGATGATAAATCCAACATTATCACCTGTGCTGAACAAATCTGGGCTGCTTGTCTTCAGGTTTGTTCCTGGAACATTTCCTGTGCTATGCTGGTCACTTAAGGCAAAAAAGACCAAAAGTATGTGAAAGTTGCTGCTGCTGAAACACCCCCCCCCCCTTTTCCTTCAGTACTAGCTATTATTCTTTTCTATGTTGTGGTATATAGATCAGAAGCTTTATTAGAATGGTTGTGGATGAATATAAATGTGTTTTTAATGTGAACATTTATATTTGATTATATTATGAGTAAAGTTTCCAGAAATCTATACATATTGCCAAATATTGTGCTGTAGGGGTATCTGTATTGAACAAGGTAGATCATTTAAGACAAACAGCTTGCCTCTACCAGGCAATACCATAGAATATGTATTTTTAAAGTTATAAACATAAAGAAAAGAAAGTTAATAGTATGATTCATGGTATGTGTTGCTCCATTGCTCCACACTCTGTGGGAACTATAATATCACCTGAAGATGGGTTAGAGGGACATGGTGTTTCTTGATCTGATGTTTTTATGTAATATGAAGCATTATATCTCTTGAAGAACAGCATGGCATTCGTGCTGGGTGCCAACCTGAAATGAATACTGAGGGGACAATATTTCCTCCCCACCGCACCACAAAATCAGATGTGATAAGATTAAAGCCAGTGGCATTGCTAAGAGGACACAGGGACTTACAGCAGGTGCACATCATAATGATCTCTTTCTCTAATTCCAGCCATAACAATCTTCCACACAGTTGTGTCGCCTCTGATAGCAACTTAGATTGGGGAGGGCAAGTGCATGTGTTGCTTTAAGTCCTTCAGCCTTTAGTGGGGATTAGCAGAACATCAGTTCTCATTGTACAAAAACTGTAGGGTTTCTCTCCTCAGTACTGCTGCAGCTGGCTAACAGGTAATGTCATCTTTTTGGCCAACGGTGTTCTTGCTCTTTGTGTCTTTTATAGGCTTCTGAATAAGCCATGGCAAGATGATGACAGGCCCCTAAAATAATATTTAGATTTTAAATAGAGCTGTAGAGTATTCAAATGGTCCATGTACAGAATTCTTAATTATGCCAAATATAATCCTGCAAGGTAGCTCTATGAATAACCTTTCCTTCCTATAATGTGTCTGGTCTTGGCAACTTGGCAACTTCTTGGCAACTTCCCATATTCTGGGTAAGTGTTTATTTAGGTGTAAGTTGTAAAAATTTAATTCTAGGTATACATTAGCTTACAATCCTATTTGGGCTTGCATCTGAATAGCCATGTATCATGTTGCACTGAGAATGATTTGACCCAAGCTGTACTTGTAACAAAGAAAATCTAGGAAGCAAGACTTATTAAAAAACAATATAACAAGGTACTAGATCTTAATAGTCATAACAATGTTTGATTCAAATTTCTGTACAATAACATACCACTGAAATGTTGCATAGAATTTTCTCTGTAATTTCTAATAGTATCAAGTTAAAATGTTAATTAAATGATATTACTCTTTCATTTGATGTAGACTGATCCCCAGATGGTTCTACTCATGTCAGTTACCATGGAAAATTTGAGGAAAGACATTCCCAGAAGAAATGACCATAAAGGCACAGTTCGCTGGCCTCTTTTTAATATGTGGCTGATCACAAAGGTATCCCAGTATAAGATACATCAACTTTAATGATGCCTTCTTGGTGTTTGTGATGTGAAAGATATCCTATTGATGATTTTTGTTGTTTTGGTTGTTAGTTTAGTTGTTAGAATCAAAATGCACAGGGTTAGTGTTCAGGACTGTTAAAAACCAAATGGCATATTGAAACCAAATTGTTCCTTGGTTTCGTGTGAAAACAAATTGCAGTTGATTTTGATGGAATGCAGATGGTTAAAACCAAAGGCAATTTCATCTTCTGATGGTTGTCTTATCAAGTGGGTTCTCCATTATCTTTGAGCTAGTTCTAGTCAAGATGGATAGAATTTTACATATGTCCCCATTAGAGATATAAAAATGTCCTTGTTTATGCAGTGCATGTATTTGGGGATGAAGAGCTCTACTACAATACTGTCAAAGGCAGCTTTTGGGCAAATGTGATGCTGGAGAACAGTACCATGCTGTTCCATTATAGATCATTGCCAATGAAGGACTAAGCCTTAGGATAGTGTGTGCCTTAGGATAGAGAGCAAGTATTAAAATAGACAATTGGACTACAAGTGACAGAAGAGTGGGCTGAACTGGGCTGTTTTCAGTAAAAAAGGCTCATATGCAAAATAAAATGTATATATTATTTGTATGTTCAATTTGTTTCCTGCCTTTTCTTCATGGAGCCAAAGGCAGTGTCATCCTTGCCATTATATCAACTAGCCTGTGATGCTGAATGTAAGCGAGTGGCTCAAAATCCTTTCATTGTTGAGTGTGGAGTAGAACCCAGGTCTCCTGAGCTCTAATCTACCATGCTAAGCAACATACCACATACCAAATCAATGCATGGACCATAACTAATCTTTATAATTTCTTAAAACTTCCTTGAGTTTGATAGTAAACATTAAAGTCTATGCTGCAGTCCAGTCTAAAAGATTTTATTAAATAATAATGATAATGATATCCTATCATTTTCAATGGAATTCACCTCCAAGTAAGTGTGCTTAGAACTGCAGACTTAATTCCTAAAATAAAATTTAAGCCATAGAAGATTGCACCTGCAACAGCTGTCTTGCTGTAAACTGCTGTTTTTTAAAAAAGAACAAAAACAAAAGCCTTTAAGGATGTTTAACCAACATTCTTTTAGACTTGAGGTAAAACTTTAAATTGACTCAATGCCTATAGATTTGTTGCAATCTTTGCAGTTCACTGAACTTTTTTTCCTGTGCATACATATTTCAAGTAAACTCTGTAGTTATAAGTATAGCAAGTGACACGTTATGGACCCTAAATCGTTGCACTGTGAAATATGCAGAGGAAAAGGACAAATGAAGATATCAAGGGTCTGTTCTATTTTGCACTGAACTGTAAAATGCCACCCTTGTTGTACAGAAGATCACTGGTTCTGAGCAGGGCTCATTGACTGCTAAGTTGTGGATAGTGTTTCAGTTTCTCCAACTGTTAATATCCTGAGCTATCCAGGCATAATGACCTCTCTATTTGTAACACATTGTTGAATTTTCTGGTTCTTTTAACTTATTCAAACCCTTTTTTCCCATTCATTGAAAGGCTGGAATGATTCTAAGTCGAGCTATAGGAAAAAGCAGTCTGGCTGTTGGTCATCCAATCAGAGTCGTGATGCAGGATGGCATACTTCTTGAAGGCTATAAGTTAAATATGCAGAAAAGGTATTGATACAAGTATTTATTTTATATACAGATTTTTAGATAACTTGATATCTGAAAAGTGCTTACGTATTTTATAATTCAGTAGGTGCAACTGTATAATATTTAAATTAGCATTATCCTTCAGCTTCTCTTACTTGATTAAATTCTTGTCAGACATTTTGTGTTTTTTAACTTATTTGAACTCACCTTTGAAAATCAATTCTAAAATAATCCAGAGGAAAAATAGAGGGGTGATAGTGATATGTATGTTTACTAGATGTTGGGTTAGTTCTATTTCAATTTTTCTCTATTCTTTAAGTGACAGTGATAAAGGTTTGGCATGTTATATGTGAGCCTACAATGTAACTTAAGGATGTAGAGCAGGGGTCTCAAACTCGCGGCCCGTGGGCCAATTGCTGGGATGGGTGGGGCACGGGGAGGGGCCCTGCAGCCTTCAAAGCGCCGGTGGCGCCTGGGCCGGCCGCGGGATGAGCGGCCCACCACCACCATGGTGGTGGAATACTTGATGCGGCCCCACCTCACCCAGACTCTACTTCCAGCGGCCCCCAGGTAAGTTGAGTTTGAGACCCCTGATGTAGAGTGTAGCTTGGTCATAGAAGTGGGCATCTATACTGCTTTTATTGGATATGAATATGAAAAAGTAAAAGTCTTTGTAGGCTCTTTTTTTGAAGGGATTTCAAAGTTGACTTCTGCTAGTGGAAAGGTTTATGTAAAAGAAAATATTTCGCCAGGTACTTAGTCCTTAGCTAAGGATAAATAAGTTCTGTAGGGTTGAAAGCTAAGCCCCAGCACTTGGACACATGGAAACAGACATAGGATTGGAGCCAGAGGTGTTCTTCAAGCACTGACAAGATATGCTCCTAACACCCATATATCATATTACTCCTTATCTGTCCAAAAGGTGCCCAAGCTGGCATACCACAAGTCAAATGTACTCTGCTTTTGCATCCTCCACTGACACAGATGGATCTACAAGGCTGGCATTAAAGGGATGGAGGAAACAGCCTGTGCAGCCTTGTTGGTGGACAAAGCAAATACAAGCTCTGTTAGCCATCAGGGCTGGCAAGTGGTTAACTGACTCCTGACTTATAAGTATGAGGCTGTATTGATGAATCAACTAGATTTGATTTTGACTACTGGAGGAGGTATGAATCCTGTAGATTTCTTGATAGGAGGCAGTTGCAACTGATCTTATTCCATTCATAGCACTACTTATCACATGCATTTCTGGCAACAGATTGTACGTCTCCATACTTGTGCGCCGCCCTGAGGCTTCTGTGATGGGTGCGGCATAGAAATGTTATAAATAAATAAATAAATAAATAAAATAAGCAGCTCATTAAGGTATTGCAACCTCATCTGAAATAGGATAAAGACCAACAACCTGGACAGATGAACCACTCATAAACAATACCTCTGCTTTATGGGGGATTGTACATTTAGTGCACAAATACTGCAGTTCTGTACACCATTATTCAGAAGTAAGCTCTACTGCAGCCTTCCCCAACATAGTTCCCTGCAGGTAGTATAAACCAGTTGCCTGCATCCCTGACCATTGGCTGTTTAAGCCTGATAGAAGGTTAAGTTCAAGGCATCTGAAGGGCACTAGGCTAGGAAAGGTTGTCCTACTGTTTTCAATATAATAAAATAAATATTGCTTATTTGCAGTAATCTGTGGCTAGGATTACTGTCAAAATGCCTTAAGTTGCAGTCCTATGTACCTTTAGATAGAAATGTCAGAGCTCCCAGAACACCCTAACATGATTGCACACTTGTGGTACAGATTGCATTAGTAATCACCTGATACCTGTAAGTTATTTTCATTTCAGCCTTAGAGATGGAAAATTGAGATTCACTGGTTAAGCTGGGATCTGTACCCAATTCCCAGTTGTAAGATGCATTGTCCATTAAGCCTCAATGATGTACATGTATTCTGTTGCATTGGCATTCATAATCAAATTTGCTTGGCTAGTCTATTTTATGCTTGGTATTTTGTACATGGTCTTTTATTTTTAATTAATACTAACAATGACAACAACAACACCAGTTTTTATGAGAAGACAATACAAGATCAGGTCAGCTTCCCCTTATACTTTTCCATTTAGGAAATCCATGCCAATACTGTCTTTTTAGAACTTCATGACAGAGGTTTTATTTGAAGAATAAGCTTGCCAGAATTGAAATTTTATAGGAAATCTATTTGATCACCAATTGATTGGTAAATCTAATTAAACATGTAATTCTTTGCAACCTTATGTGGGAGTAAACTCCACTGAACATCATACAATTATTTCCAAATAAACTATGCACTGGATTGTAAAGATGTGTTATAAATGAAATATGCATTTTAAGAACATTATAACTTAATATTTTTTTACAGAGACAAAAACAATATATATCAACACTGGGAATTCAGAAGCGATGGCTGTATCCATTCTAAGGTGTGTTTATAATAGGAAATGGGTTTTTAATAGGAAAATGCTGATTTTTAAAATTTATTTCCCATCTTCAGACTCCCACATGGAGCCCATTAAAGTATATGTGCATGTAATGTAGAAAGCCTCTCACATGAATAATTTAAAGAGAATAATTTTCTCTTTCACATTGTTGCATTGCCTCTAAGATCATAAAAGCAACTTATTAAAATATTGTTCTTAAGCATCTGTCTAGTGTGAACTTGTTACTTCTGTTATAAAAGCTTTTGCCATTTTTTCTAATCAGTGCCATTCACTAATATATTGATTATGTTGTATTTATCAGTTTAAGGCATGGTTTGTATATATTAAATTACTACATTAGTCTAGCTGTAAAAGATATTGCATTGATTCAGGTCAGAGATTACTATTTTTGACTCTGCCTCTAACCTATTTTAAGCAATTTCCCTTTTCCTCACTGCAGCCCTTGAACTACATCCCAAATCTTTCATTTGTCCTACAGCCTTCTTTGGGTAGGTGGGAGGACCCAAGGAAGAATATGGAAGATGGGGTAAAAATAGACTTCAACTCCCATCACATTGCCTATAAGTGTATATGATGGCCTATACTCTGGATAAACTAGCTCATTTTCTCAAGTGATGTCCCTTTTTTCAAACAATTTGTGTTCTGTGTCATGAATTTGCAGATTACCCCTGACCATAAACTTTACTGCTCAAGCTCTTAATGGCTGGGGAACCTCATATGAGTACACGTGACATTTCAAATAGCATGGTCCCAAGTTGTTTCCTCTTCACTGAATCATGCATTGCTGTCCAAGGCAGGAGTGGGTCTAAAGGAATATAAAAGTTGGTACAATTCCATTCCTCCTCTAACCCATCCTTGCCCTGCCTATATCTCCTCTCCACTTTCGACTTACGCTAAGAGACCTATATCAGCTGAGAAGATACGCCAGTGTACAGGTTCACCAGTAGAACTCATGTTTCTTTCTTATATCCTATAGCCCACAGCCAGCATATCTTGAATATAGGAGTGCATACAAAGTGTCATGAGCTGAAGTTTCTCCCTCACATTTTCAAAAGTCCCAGACCTTTTTCCTTATAAAGCGTTCTTTATCGACCAAAAAAGCACAAAGCAGCCAGAATGAATCCTGGAGCATGCACAGAGTGGTTTGTTGAACCCAATCTAGTATTCACCTCCAGGAACTTTCTGTAGGAGCATGCCTGAACCCCATCCCTTCAGAAAACAAGCATCCCTCCTCTGTGCACACCAGTCCTCTAATTGCCAATGCCTCATGGGGTCAAGAGCCATACCTGCCTTGTCTGAGTCTAGCAAATTCTCTTGTTCCAAGTCCCCTCCTGCCAACTGTACATCTTGGTTATTCTCAGAGACTGCCTAGGGAATCTGGCCTTGAGATTGGCATCTCTGCTTCTCTCATCTCGGTGTCTCAGCATGGCCCACATTTCCAGCCCCTGTCCCTGTTCTGCTTCACATGCTGATTCTGATTTCTCTGAAGTCCAGCCAGCAGTCCTTAAGAACAAATGCCCAAAGCAGCCATCTTTCTCACTTTGAACACTAAGGATTGCAAAATCTTGCAATTCCTACTATCCACCAGCCAGCATGGATTGCTGGGATATGCTGGGAGTTGTAGGACTTTTTGCTGTCTAAACATACCCAGGATTGTACTCTAAATGACATTCAATCAATAATAAAAGTCTTTCTGAGAAAGAATGATTTGTAAACTATGCTCACCATTAGGCTGATACAAATAAACTTAATGTCATGTCCAAGGATGGACTTAAAGAAAGAGTGAACAAGCAGGAAGAAGACCCGTAGGAAATTGGGAAAGAAGGTGGGAAATAAAGAGGAGAGTATTGTCCTGGGGAGACGGAAAGATAAATTAGGCAGAAAATGCAGTGATGGGATTCTTTATTGAACAACAAATGAGTCTGGATGGAGGATAAGTGATGTGGGTGAGGCACATGTTGTGCTTTTATATATCAAAGCAACTGAATCTTTAACAAATCATGATGATTCAGTTATCTGTAATGCCAACATCACATGTTATGAGCTGTGAATTGACAGTATATCTGTTGTCGTGAGCTGGAAAGTTTTGTATTGGTCTCAGTGAGGATAAGTTAAGGAATACAAAATTGTATATATGCAACACATTTTTTTAATGGCATTGCCTAGTATGAACAACTTTTTCTGTCCATAATTCCTGGTGCTTAACTGTACATGAGTGTATTTCTGCTTATTGCAGTCTGGGTGTTTCTGCTGTGCCTTTGTCCTTTCCTACAGGCTTACCCTGAGTTTGTCCTGACCTACCTAGAGGAGCTAAATGTAAGAGAGGAGGTGACCCAGACGGAATACCACACACACCATGGGGCCCAGTCTGCAGTTCACCAAGAGACAGATAGCAACTCGGCAGAAGAGGTCACTGTATCAAGCCAGAGGCAGGTCAGAAGCAGTGTTCTTTTTGTTTTTGTTTTATGGGGAAACATGTTTTGAAAAGAAATGATGTAACTCTTCACTCTTTGAATATATTTGTTTACATAAACAGTTTAACTTAAACATTCATAGCCTGCATGTTCTTGAGAAAAGGAAGTACAAATAGGAAAGCACCGAGCTAAAATTTCACACACACCCCAATTCAGTAGCTGCTTCCTGTATGAGAAAATGTAGCATTGTGTACCTGCCAAATAAGCTTTATTCTATTATGGTGAACAATATATTTATTACATATTTGCTCTTAATTTCCTAGGTTCTACAAAATAATGTCTGCAACTGCAATGAGAAGCAACTTTCAGGACCTTTGGACGCCCACTTAATGCCTGAAGGTCCCTTAAGGGAGAATAGGCAGCTGACAGTGGCACTGATGAGGAAACTGGAAGAGAAACATCCTAAGGCCTCAGCTCAAAGGTAAGCTACTGACAGAACTGATATTTATTGTTCAATGACATTAGATGTTTTCCTTCAGTTTCGTGTAAGATTGATTTCCTGAATATTATTGAAATATCTCAGAAGCCCTCTGGCTTGCAGGAAGACATGGAGTTTTGACCAAAACTAATGAAAAGGGGTGACATTTATGCAGTTTTAAAAATGGAAGTGTACACTTATCTTTTAGGATAATTGAGTTATTTATTGTTAACTTATTAAGAATGAATCATGCAATAACACTGCTGTATTATTTATTGCATTTGGTTATTATTTATTGTTTGTATTTATGAGACACCTATCAAATGGATTCCCAGGCATGGTACAATTAATCACAATAAAGTCTCTAAGTGTCATACAAGGTTACATGGTTTGTTCCACTAAAAAGAAGTTTATTAGAGGCCATCATTTATCACTTTGAGCTCAAATGTGATACATAGTTTTTTGAAAAATAGAAAATCAAAACTCATTTTAAAAGAGTATTTACAACTATGAACTTTTATGGTATAGAGGGCTGGCAAACTAAAATAATGTAGAATCCATGAATGCTATTTAAATGAACATTTCTTACAGTTTTCAAAATACATATACTGAGTGTATTGAGTGGGACTCTAGTACTCACATGGAGCTGCTTTGTACAGGTATCCAAATATTACACGATATTTTCAGTTTTCTTCTCACCCTTGAGAATAGATGTGCCTTTAAGGTTAAAGATGGCATGGGAAAATTTAATATATTCAAGCTTTAAATGGAGAATTAAGTTGTAAAAGTGCATGCCAAATTTCATTCCACTATATCAAACCTCAAGAGTGATATTCCATTACGCTGTGTTCCACATTTTTCCTGACTACCTTTGGTGTCATTTTAGGATTTCCACATGAATTGTGCATTAGTTTCCTGCATGTGTGTACCAGTTTGCATTATGTTACCTCAGGGTTGTATCTAGTAGTGGTGATCCACTGATGGAAGCATTCCCACTACGTTGTGTAAGCAGGACCCCACCACTCGTACGTGAAAGGTATAATGCTTCCTAGGGGAAGCCCTGAAATGAATGGAAAGCTCAGTGGTTGAGCACGTGTTTGCATGCAGAAGGTCCCAGATTCAATCCTAGGGTGCCCTGATAGTATAGGAAGAACAGTGTCAATAGTACTGGGCTAATGTGGTGCAATGGTTAAGAGTGTGGATCTGGGACTCAGGAGGTCTGTGTTCTAGTCTCTGCTCAGCCATGGATTGTTCTGAGCCAGTCACAGACTCTCAGCCCAACCTACCTCACAGCTTGCTTCTGAAACAGAGCTGGTTGGCAGAGCTCCGATGATGGAGCTCCTCTGACCTGCCTTACTCCAGAAATGAGTGATTATGCACTCGTTATATATATTCTCTAGATCCCTGTTGTACAACTGATGGGATCTACTTGTACATCGAAATTGACAATACTGGTTGTTTGCACACTCATGGGCACACTCAAACTGCCAAGGTTTGTAATGGTCAACTGTAGCACAGAATCCTGGTTTAGAGGTGCAAGGGAAGTTGGTGAGTAAGAGGATGTGGAAGAAAAAGCACATTATCCCACTGGCCACTTCTGATCACTTAGCCCCAGTTAACATTATGCCTGCTCCATCCTTGCAAAATCATCAAGTTTTGTAGAGTACACTTGTTTTTATGCTAAAGAATGGTGTTGTATGAACGCAGGATATTTAACGTGTTATAAAATACAAAGTGCTGTTTGAAGACTCAGGATAAATTGATTAGGCCATACCTAATCAATATTTAAGAAGGATTCTATGGGGAAATTTTCCTGATGTTATACTGAATAAGCATTGGAAGTGACTTTAACAAGTCACTGTGGTGGTGGAGTCTAGAAAGACTTCAGATACGATTCAAACTTCTCACTGTCAGTATATTCCTTATGATTTGAAGCCAAAGTGGCATATGTGGGCATTTCTTATGTGACTGGACTTTCCGCTCTACCCAGTGCAACCTCCTTGAAATCTGGAATGGATCGGCTCTAGGGGAAGCAGGGAACTGGCTGAGAGGGCAGATACACTTTAAGAAAGCAAAGCTGCTGTGCTTATTGCTTCCTTGGCCAGGTGATACACCATTTCAGAAGCATTTTTTCACAATACAAGATGGTGCATTTGGGTGTGGGAGAGCACCTTTATGTGAATAGAATTCCACCCATACCTGCTGTTGTATCTACAGGTACATGTGTGGAACTTGGTTGCATATTTGTTCAGTGCACATTCATCCTGTCTGTAGTTGGGTGATGCAAAGAAGCAGCTGCAGGCCACACACATTTATAACTATATGAATAATTCTCATGGCTTTTAGGAGATATGTCATCCATTTAAAATTAAGTATTTTTCTTTTTAAAGTCAATTGTCTCACCTCAGATATTTATCATGTTTAGTAGCTAAGGAAACTGTTTAATTCCCATCCAACTGCTTTTATTGAGAAAAACTTACTATTTTTTTGTTGTCCTTATGGCAATAAAATTGATCACTAATCTTTGTCCAGTAGAAAATAAATTCCTGTAAATCATAAATGAAATATTAAAAGTTTATTTTCCCAAGGAAAACATTAAAAATATATTTTTACATCTGCAACCTCCTTTTGTTTCTAATAGGATGACACATGGGCTTCTGTGTTTTAGTAAGAGTAATATCTGTTCCCTTCCTATTTTACTTTGTGGGAAAATTATGATGGCAGAAATCTTTTCACTGAAAATGTAAGGCTTTCCTTGTGATTTATCCGCCATATAAATGCTCTAAAGGTTAAAGCTTTGAATTGGGGACAAATTAGCTTTCATTACATGCTTTAGTTGCATCTTGACAAAATTACTCAGCTCTCTGTTTGAGCTGGGTAATTCAAATTCTTTTTTTCTCTTCCTCTCACAGACACTTCTATACAGATCTAACTCAATATGGTACTAAAGTAATGTAAATGCTATATTTATTTATTTTACTGCCAGTGCGAGGATGCTGTTTTTTGCATTATTATATTAAACTGAGCAACTTACCTTTATTTAAATTGAATAGAGGTTGTTGGGGGAGAATTGTAGCAGCCAACAAAGCATGGTGACCCAGCTTGTCACCCAGTGACCTGTGAGAAGGAAATAATGAACTGTGAGTAGCTGTCATCTTAACTGCTTCTGACAGTTTGGCTATGGGCACATCTGTGTTAGTTGCATGGAAAGGCCTTTGTTGTTTTCCCACTAGTGACTTTGCAGACTGCTGTGGGGTTTGCTAGCTGCCCTACTCCTGCACTTCCCTCCCTCTTTACCAAGGAAAGCAGCTGCCAATGAATGGGTTGACATTTCTTTTAATGATTTATTTGGCATTTATTTAATTATAAAGTACAAATCATACTAAACATTAGATATTTTTGGATAATGTACATGAAGTTAGTGTCCTACTGTAGTTAAGCATCTGCAACTGGTTCTGCCTTACTTACACAGTTTCAATGGTCTGTATTACCCTAGAATGCTTTCCCTTCTTAATACGCCTGTGTAGTTATTTAGCTTTTCCCCTTTCCATTTTAAATAACAATTCTATATCAAGAACATTTAAATCTGTCTAAGAATGAAATCCTATTCATGTTTAGACAGAAAATAGTGCTACAGCACTAAGCATTCTTCAAATAATCCATGCTGGGAGATGGAGGACTTTTTTCTTTTTAAACTCTCATAATGTTGCACCCTAAAACTTTTATTTATTTATTTATTATTTATTTATTTATTAAAACATTTTTACAACTTTTACAACTGTTTATGTTGCTACTAAAATAACATTTCATGTAATCAAATGTAGAAATCGCTTAATGTTATTGTTCTGAACTTAAAGATGTTTGTTCCTGTAATTGTGACTTAAAGATACCAGAGGAAAAATTATTTGGGTTTTCACGATTAGGGTTTTTATTTTGTTTTCCATGCAGTGGTCTCTCGCTTTCAGTCCCTCCACTTGCATGGGTAAATATTGCTTTTCAAGTTTCCCTGACTTTAAAAAAGCAGATTGTAATACAGTGAGTTAAAAAAGAAAATCATAAATGCTGTACTTTACCCCCAAAATTCTTTGCATACACATAAAAATGCTTGCTGACTCACAATCTGGATGTTAACAGTATTAACTGTGCTTCCTTAATGTACAGCCAGTAATTTTTGAACTGAGTAAAATGAATCCAGAAGGTGTAATGAAAGAAATAATTCTTTGTCTATGGACTTCGTTCTTTTGGGCAGAGCAATTTTGAACAAATCATGGAAAAGTTTATCCTAATAATATTTTTTAATTTAAATGAGGAGAGCAGCTGATAAATAATTTATTATCCATTTCCAAAAATAACAATTTTATGAACATTTATATTCTATCTTAAAGAAATCACTGAGAGACTAAGTAGGCAAGATACACCTGTATCTAGCAGGTGCTGATCCAACTCAGGATCTTGATATGGGGAACAGTTTTTTTTTAAAAAGAACCCTTTGCACCATGCCATGCCATTCTGGCTAAAATTTGCATGTTGGTACCAATAGAAGATCTTTCCCCATACACATAGCAGGCAGAGGGAGTCCTGATCCAGACTGGAATCCCAACAGAGTAGGGGAACATTGCAAACCCATGGCAGGAGCCAAATCTACATGATGAAACTGATTTCTAGATCCATTTTAGATCTGGCATTAGAATGCAAACTTGCTTGCTTTCTATTTTGCATAAAGTTTATCTAGAGAGAGACTTCAAAAGTGCAGCAGCCCTTTTTTCTTGGGATATTCAGTAGCCTTCAGTGCCATCAATTATGAGTATTTTCCAAATGTGCTCTCTGGGGTTGGAAGTGCTCTAGTACAGTCATTCTTCTCCTTGCTTACATGGTCAATTCCAGAAGTACAAGAGGAGTACTGTTCTGCCCCTTTGCACTTATCGTGGGCTTCTACAAGGTTCTATTTTATCCCCCAGTGCTGTTCAACATCTACATGAAATCACTGAGAGAGGTTATCTAGAGATCTGAGCCAAGGTGTCACCAGCATGTGGATGACTTTCAGCTCTGTTTCTCTTTTTGAATGAATCCAGGTGAGGCAGTGAACCAAGGCCTAAGCATGGTAATGGACTTAGTCTGTTCGCATCACCATGGGGGAAGAAGTGGCAGTGGCTTATTTCCCTCACCGTGTGCACTGGTTGCACTCCAGAGGAATCTGCATAATTACTCTTGGTGGTGCCACTTGTCATATCATGCAATGGTAGCTTGTTACAGTGGTTAACAAGCCAACCTCAAACAATGAGTGGTTTATTTTCCTCTCCCTCGTTCTGCAGACCTGAGCAATGAGTGCCAGTAAATGGAGATTCAGCCCAGACAAGGTGAAGGGGTTGCTAGTGGGTGGTCCATATTTGCTCAGTTGAATGATGTTCAGCCTGTTTTGGAGAGAGTTGCACTCATCTTAAAGTAATGGGTTTGTAGTTTGGAGAACACCATGATCCAGCAGCCTCTTTAAGTGTGGCTGACCTCAGTGTCTCAGAATGTCTTTTATTAGCTTAGATTGATTATTTTTTTTATTTAAAACATGTATATGCCATCCTTTACAACAACATCTCAGGATGGCTTACAACATTAAAATCAGATAAAAATCAAATAGTCCATAATAATAACAATAAATAGGAATGATAAATATTAATAAAAATACAAACAGATAAAATGAGATAAAAGAGGTGACTGTCACCTTTTAAAATCAACGCTTCTTAAAATAGTGTTCAAATAAAAAGGTTATGACCTGGCGCTGAAGAGTATAAGCTCGGCGTCAGGCAAACTTCTCTGGGGAGCGCATTCCACAGTCTGGGCACCACCACAGAGAAGGCCCTACTCTGAGTAGATGTCCTCTTCACCTCCTTCAGATAAACTATGAAACTATCTGGAAAAAACTAGTGTGTCTGCAGATATTGATGCTCTGACAATCTCCACATTTAATTTTTACAGTCCACTATGGGCCCTCTCTTTGAAAATGGTGTGGAAAATTCAGTTCAAAATAAGACAATAGGATTGCTAACCAGGACTGATAGCAATCCTATTGAATTACATTAGAATTACAATGGCATTAGAATTACATTATGCCATTGTTGCCTAATATGTTTCTAAGTCCAGTTCAAAATGCTTTTATTAACCTTTACATGGTTAATCAGCTCGGGCCTAGATTACCTAAGAGACTCTCATTTCCTCTATATACCTGTCCAGACTCTAACATTATTTTCAGGGTTTCTTTTCCAGGGTGTGATGGAGGCTGCAAAAAGAAGTCAGGTGACTAGTTACTAAGTACATGATTTTTAGCAGCAGTGCCCTGTCTGTCAAATTCCTTCATCAAACTCTCTTGCCTGATGCTTACATTGTTTAATATTTTACACCAGACGGTTGCTAAGCCAGGGGTACAGAGTCCCTTTCAGCTGAGGGCCCCGTTCCATTAGGAAAAGTTCACAGGGATGGGTTGGCCAAAGGCAAAAAGAGGCAAACTATAAAAACCAAGTGTATGACGATTTAACCTAAGGCTTTCATTGCCAGCATCTAGGTTTGAGAGAGGCATTTCAGCCTTTTAGAATGGGGTAGGCAAAACTGTACAAAAGCCGAGAAATTGCTAAATGAATGGTGGTTGGAGGGAAGAAGGTGGATCCAGAAGAATGTGCTCTGTCTTTCTGGGGAACCTCAGAAACCCAGAATGGAGTTCCCAAAGGGCCAGATTTGGTTCCCAAGCCTGAGGTTCTGCACCTGTGCGAGGCCTTCCCTTTTCAAAAACATACCTTAATGCTTTGGCATGATAGCTTTGTGTTGCTGGTTTCACTTTAGTGTAACGTTCAGACCATTTTAGACTGGGTTTTGATTTTAGGTTCATCTTTTCTTTTTTATATTGTATGGTTTAAAGGGTCTTTTTTCTGTATACTGCCCAGACTGCTTTTTGTTAATAAGCAAAGGGCATTGTAAGTAAGAAAGCAAACAAATGTGATGTCTGCCAAGCTTGTAATTTGCTAGTTGTCTGTGTTGAGTTTTCTCTCTGTGGTTGTTTTTATAGTGGGATATAGCTATATGAACAAACATTATATTGTTGCTTTGAATTATATTGGAATTATATTCAGCTGCCATTGATGGAGGCTGAAGGTAGGCTTTTTCTTTCCTGTCTTGCTTTATACTTAAATCCTAGAACTATTCTATACATATTTTGTTTATGGAGACTATGCTGCAGTTAGATGCATTAATCTGTTAAATTCCCCCTAAGGGAAAGAGTCTTGAGAAAAAAGCCATCTGATTCTACAAGTCTCTCCCATCATTTCACCTTCTTTTTTACACAGATACTTTTCATTTGCTGTCCCTTTCCAAGGAAGTCCAATAGTCACATTTCAACTTACTGTTCCAAAATGAAAGACCTGGCCATAAGGGTTGAAGCTGAAAGGAAAAGCTAGAGGCTTGCATCTTTTCACAATGTTTGGAGATTACTCAAGTCCACAATAATAGAAACTCAGCTATAATGTATGCCACAAGTTAGGAAAGGTAGCAGTATGTCCAGGAGGTCACCAGTGTGAGGACTGGGCTTGCCTCTCTCAAAATACCACATTCCAAGGTAATTATCTCAGACTCTGCATCTGAACTGGAAGAAGAGGAGGGGTCAGAATGCTTAACAGAAATGCAAAGGTCAGCAAGCCCCAAGATTAGCCAAGAGGGTGGTGAGAAACAGACCACCTCTGATTTTGAGGGAGACATTGTTGAATACGCAGGACAAGAGGAGGAGGGACGTA
This sequence comes from Varanus komodoensis, assembly GCF_004798865.1. Lineage (NCBI taxonomy): Eukaryota > Metazoa > Chordata > Lepidosauria > Squamata > Varanidae > Varanus > Varanus komodoensis. The sequence continues at coordinate 21,353,544 of NW_025335468.1, forward strand.
ACATAAACAGTTCCATAGTCCAAAACCAGCTGAAGAGAGCAGGCCAATTGGATAGCGTCTGGCATTCCTGCTGTCTGGGCCACAAGCAGGAACCTCCCTGTGGGTGGAGCTAATTCCTTTTGGTTGGAAAGGGAGGGGGGGAAATTTTTGGTACTGTCCTCTACAGTACTACTTTTGTATCACAGGGGCAGCCTGGCTGGCCCACTTTCACATACAGTAATAGAGACTATAGTTAGAAGCCTCTTACCTGGCTCTGCTTTGAAGAAGAAAGTGGGTGGGCATACAGAGAGACTTCGTTAAAGAACAGAAAGCAGGCAGTAGTAATAAATTATAAATAACCATTCAGTGAGCTTCAGCTAATTTTCTTAAGGGAGGGATACAAACAGTGGGGTTCCACAGGGATCTGTATTGGAACCATGCTTTCATCTTATTCCTAAATGGTCTGAAATTAGGAGTGAGGAGTGAAGTCTCCAAGTTTGCTGATGACACCAAATTATTTAAAGTGGTTAAAACACAGAGGGATTGTGAGGAGCTCCAAAAGGATTTTTCTACACTAGCTGCAACAGACCAAGAAAGGCATATTGTGATTGTGGTAGGCAACTCAATGACAGTGTCAACCCAGTGTGCAGCAGCTGTGAAAAATTCCATGTTGGTATAATTAGGAAAGGAATTAAAAATAAAACTGCCAAGATCATAACCCCTTTATACAAATCTATTGTTCAGCCATGCTTAGAATACTGTGTATAGTTATGGTCACTGCACCTAAAAAGGATACGGTAAAGTTTAAAAAGGGCAACTAAAATGATCACAAGGAAGGGGTACAACATTTGGGATTGTTTATCTTAGAAAAATTGTGACATGGTAGAGGTGTACAAGATTATGCATAATATGGAGAAAATGGATCAAGACATTTTTTTCTTTCTCTTTTGTAATGCTACAACCAGAGTAATCCCATGAAACCGATTGAGGGAAGCTTCAGGACAGATAAAAGGAAGTACTTCTTCACACAACACATAGTTGAACTGTAGAATTGACTTCCACAAGATGTAGTGATGGCTACCAATCTGAATAGCTTCAAAAGAGGACTGGACAAATTCATGGAGAAGACTATCAAGAGCTACTAGTCCTCATGCCTATATGCTAGCAGTATTCCTGTGCTTTCCAGTCACTGGAGAACTTGAGTGCAACCCACCAGGGCTTGTTTGGCATTTCTTACAGGCAGCTGGTTGGGCACTGTATGAACAGAATGCTGAACTGGAGTTACCTTTGGTCTGACCTAGCATGGCTCGTCTTATGTTCTTAATTTGATCAGTCTAGTCCTGCAGTGTACATCTTGTCTGTACATTGTACAATCAGAACTGCATCCTGGAGTATACTCCAGCAGGACTGCCACCTTCATTACTGGAAATCTTACTGTTGCGTCTGGACTGGAGATAGTGCAAGTAGTACCTTTCAATATTCTGAAAGGCATAGAGAATTGTGATCTGAGAAAAAGTATCACTTGTGAGCTTGTGAGTAAGCCATAAAGATGTGGAGGTGTGTAGGGAGTGGATCGAACAAGAGTCTGCCAGTCTGTTTCAGCAAGAAGGAGAAAGGTGTAATAAATACATGATATAGAAATAAATATTTGAGAACCAAATTGTTTTAATGCTCACACTTTCTAGACAATTTACCATCATTATAGGTTTTCACTAAAGACTTTTTGATTTGTCAGCAACTGCCTTCAGCTGGGCTTCTGAAAAAGCAGTACTTTAGCCCCTACACTAATTGATATTCTTTCCCTAAGTCTTAATGTGAATATTAATATTCTAGTTATTTTATTTCTGTACCACCCAGTAGCTTGAGCTCTCTGGCTATTGGTATAACACATGCAATCTAATAAAAATACAATATAAAAATACAGATAACAATAAAAACAAAATAGCATTTTCACTACAACATTTAAAATCTAAAACCAAATTTAAACAGCTACAACTGCCCCGATGTACTATTTTGTGTGGATTAAATGTTTTGTTTTTAATCAGCTGCTCACTGGAGAAATTGTTCCAGCCACATAAAGAAGCAGCCACCAAGAAGGCCCTCCTCCTCATTCCCACTAACTGAACCTCCTTTACAGGTGACAGATACATGCCCTGGATCTAGATTGTACCTCAGTCAGGGGGAGACATTTCAACAGTTCTTGCAATATCAACCTGTGTAGGGCTTTATAGGTTAAAACCAGCACCTTGAATCGAGCTTGGAAGCATTTATAGTTCAAGTGCAAGTGGGCCAGAATTGGTGTAATATGCTCGTACTCTGATTTTGGTTATTAGCCTGACTGCCTTGGTTTGTACAAGCAAGCAGCTTCTGAATGGTTTTCAAGGGCAGCCCTACATGGAGTGCACTGCAGTCATCTTTAGAAATTATCAGAGTGTAGTTTACTGAAACCAGGCTATCCCTGAGGCTACCTTACCCTCTTCGCTCAAGGAGGACCTCCCCGCAAAAACTACAAATCTGCTCCTTCGAGGGGAGTGCAAGCTATGCAGAACAGATTTGAACACCTCAATGGAATGTTCCACAGAACCAGATGTGCTTTGGTTCACACCAGCCTCTTGGCATATTGCTGGGCCTGCTGTCCTTGACATTTCAGCTAAGAATTCTGACCCATTCTCTTCTTCCACTTAAGATCCAGATTCTGAAATAAGAACTTTAGAAAGCTGATTTGTAGGAGAAGGAGGCCTAGTTCTTATACCAAGCAATATTTCTGAAGTGCCATCTCCTAGAGCTGACCATCTAGATAGCAGTAGATCTAGTGCAATGCAGTACCCCCATTCAGGCAGCCACCTAGGAGGGTACCATGGCTGATGGTATCAAAGTCACTGAAAGATTTAGGAGGGTCACACTCACTCTCTTGCTTCTGATAGAGAGGATCAAAAGTGTTTCTGTGCCAAAATCCAGCCCAAACCACAACTGAAATTGATCTATATAATTTAATCCAAGTGACTGAAGCTAGTTTGGCATCACTTGCTCAAGGAGCTTGCCCAGGAAAGGGATACTTGCCACTGCCCTAAAATTATTGAGGTCTTCTGTGTCCAAAGAGGGTTTCTTCAGGAGTAGCCTCAGCACCGCTTGTTCTAAAGAGGCTCTGGTCACCTTCCTGACCCAGATGGCTTTCTCTTCTTTGCTAAATTTTGTAAGACAATCAGGGCAAGGATTCGGTTCAGATGTGGTTGCACAAACCTGATCAAGCACCTGCTCAATTTCCTTGAGTTGTATTAAGTGGAATTCATCCAAGAAAACTGAATCAGATTGTGCTTTGGCTACCTCAGCTGCTTTAATCAGCTGAGTTCAAATCCCAGTGGATGCAAAAGATTTTATCCTGGAAGTGCCCAGAAAATGTATTGCAGACAGCTCTCGGATATCTTTCAGAGTTCATATAATAGGCCCTGGATCACCCTGATGGGTTCTGTTGGGAGGTGAAGATAAAGCAGAATGGAGGCAATGGGGTATTGTTTCTTTGCTGCTCTCACTGCCTCCAGAGATATTTGACTATAAGCACACACCAGGCCTTGATTTTATCCACTAGAACAGTTTTATCCACTAGAAGAGTTTCTCCATCTGTATTCAAGCCATCTCCTGTTTTGTTTTACTGCTTTCAGCCTCAGCTCTGGGGCATACCATGGAGCAGTGCAAGCTCTACTGCAGAAATCAACCACCCTGATCATCTGTGTATTCCAGAGCTCAACCAGAAATTTGTCAGAACCGCTAGCCATATCAGCTAGAAAAGCCGTGAGAGACCTCTAGAAACCATCCAGATTGTTCAGCCTCCAGGGGCAGAACTGGGGGACCTCAACATCACAACTGAGATAGACTCTGTTAGCTTGGGTTGAAAGAGTATTGGTACACCAACAGAATCCTCCAGTCTGTCTTAGTGGCTCAGCACAAGATGCAGACAATTCTTATACACCTTCCCTCCCTAGCCCTCCAGCCTACTCTGATGATCTACCATGTAACCCCGTGGCACAGAGACTAACTCCTCTCTGTTCACCCACCCAGTTCTTAGTTATCCATACCAGAATGAGTACCTCACCCCCTATTATTGTTGTGGACAAGGGAAGTCTTATTCTTTATTGATCTGGCATTAAAAAGCAGTATCTGGAGACCTGAGAGTAAGCATAGGGCTACTAGCAAACTTGCAGTTATCCCTTCCTGATCACAGCACACCTTCATACTTTTGATCTGGGTAGATCTCTTGTGCTACTTTCCGACCTTTCTTCTGAGGGAAGCAGCAGCATCCTTACATTTATTCCATTTAACTGTGTCATACATGTCTTTTCGGTCCACCCTTACCAGCAACATGCCCTCAGGTTCCAGGGCTACAGCTGCTGTGTGTCTTTTTGCTACACCTTTGTGGGCAACATGCCCTTAGGTTTCCTGATGGTACACTCTCAGTGTTGCAGCTGTTTCTTCATCTGTCTTTAGACATGTTCAGAGATGTTCTTTACACACAGTCTTCAGACACTGCAAACTGGACCTTAATGCCAGAACTATTGCAGTTTGGACTGGAGATTATTCACACTTTATTCTTATAAAGGATCCTTGAAATTTCACAGATGAAACTGTGAAAAAATGGAGGCTACTCATCTTTAGGTCTAATTATACCATTGGCTAATGTAACCCCCCCCCCCTTTTCCTCTGTTTGGATCAAGTGTTGGAATAAGGAAAGAGATTGAGAAGAAGCTATACTGCAGAAATTGCCACTCCAGTGTGCAGGCCCTGGATGGGATCTTCCATTATCCATTCAGTTCTTTATAGTTTTCACAGCAAAGCAAGTTGCATGTATATTACTCATTACTATAACTGGATAGACAAGTCAGGAAAAGGTTCAGTTAATGGATCCTTGAAATTATACATCAGCTATTATGTATGTATGCACTCTAAATTTAGGTTATACACTCTAAATTTAGGTTATTCTCTGCTGCCATAGTGTTAGTAGGGAAATGATATAGTTAGTCATTTGTTGGGAGTAGTTAAGCAGATGATTGGATTAAGGAAACTTGAGGGGTTGGGGGTTGCATTTAGGTTAGCTGTGAGTCCTTGGGAAGACAAAAGGCATGTTGAGTGGGTTGCATTAGTTCAAGTGGAGACAAGAACTACTTTGGGTCAGAAACCTGGGGGAATGAATACGTATGAGTTCTTCCCTGAAGGTTGTTCAGGTTGGGTCTATGGTAGAAGCTCCTCTCAGTGTTGTGACTGGGGACTGGATGGGTTTAATGAGTAGGAACTGTCATTGGGAACATACAACTAGGATATTTAATTTGTGGACTTCAGTGCTAAAACTAGTGTACAAAATATGTAGTATTTACTTGCTTTGAGGGAGAGAGAGATGGCAAACCATACTCCAGATTTTAGAACAAAGAGACCATTCATTCATTCATTCATTCATTCATTCATTCAATAAATCTCTATACATGAGCTTGAGCTAGTTATTCTGTGGCAGAAAAACCTTTTTTTGTGTGTGTATGGGAGTAGAGTAGATTTCTAGATTACTCATAGTACTCATCCTTATAGGTTTATAGTGCCTTCATTTTTAAGGTGTGTTGTGCATACCAACCTGTAAAACTGGAGTTCACATACCAACTATGTTTTAGAATAACTATCTCCAGACTTGTACAGTGGTAATAGTGGTTAGTTTATAATTGTGCTTTCCCCATTACTTCTCTACAGAACTGCAGATAACTGAAATGGGAATAAATGAGGAAAAACAAAGAGGCTAGTAGTGGGGAAAATCTGACAGACTGTGATTTTTGTCACTTCTGCAGACATTCTCTTCTTGTTCCTATATCTGCTATCTCAGTCATTAGTTATGGAATTATTCTCTACCTGGTAGTTTCCAAATATGAAAAATTATTTCGAAGGACTCGGCCAGTGAAATTTGGTAAAACAGTAAGTTTAAGCAAAAGCCAAAGGAGCCAAATCTCTCAGGGATAGTTGGCATTTGCTCAAAACATCAATAATAGAAGCTCAGCTAGAATGTGTGTCACAAATCAGGAAAGACACCACCAAGTCCACATCATGCTTTATGACTAGTGTCAAGGAAATGAAAATTTCCAAATCAAATGAAAATTTCCTTTCAAAAATTGATATGTTACCCAAATATGGAGACCAAAAGGAATGCAAGCAAACAGCAATGCAAACAGAAAATAAAGGATGCAAATACAGATATCAAAGAACATATTGCTGAGATACTTAAATACACAATAAATATTAAAATGCATCAGAAGCAGGAAATCAGACAGTTGGACTATTTGAAGACAAAGGAGTTAAAGAAGTAAATTGCACAAAGGGTTGTCTAGAAACTGAATGAATTATTTGCATCTGTCTTGAACTGTTTGAACTGTTATTTTCAGGAAGAGAGTCAGAGAAACAGAGGCAATTAGCATTGACAAAAAAATCAAGTTCTGGCCCTTACGGAAACATTGGACAAATAACAATAAATCATAAGTCCTCATGGTATCCATTAAAGAGTCTTTAAAGAACTCAAAACTACTAAGTAATACAGGTTTAAAAACTTGTATGTAAATGATCTGGAGTAAGGAGTAAGTATAGAAGTGACCAAGTCTGCAGACATCTGAGTGCTTAAAACAGACAAATGAAAAAGGATAATGCAGAACTCCAAAATGAATTATTGAAGTGGGGTGGGAAGAAAGACAATCATTAAATTGCCAAATACAGTTCAGTGTAAGCAAGTATAAAGTGATACACACTGAAGCAAAAAACAAAACAAAACACAAAAAACCCTACCTCCACTTACATGCTGATTGGAACTGAGTTGGTGGTGAATTACTGGGATGGAATTTTCAGACTAATTAAAACATATGAATGTACAACTGCAGTGAAAAAAGCAAATTCCACATTAGGGATCATTAAGAAAGGAATAAGAAATAAAATTCCAATATAAATACTCTGATTAAAATGTATGGTACAACAGCCACACTTTAAACACAGTATGGTGCAGCAGTTAAGAGTGTGGGACTGGGATGCAGGCAATCTGGGTGTTAGTCCTCGCTCAGCCATGAAGCTCACTGGGTGACTTTGGGCCAGTCACAAATTCTCAGCCCACCTACCTCACAGGGTTGTTGCTGTAAGGATAAGTCGCCTTGAATTCTTTGGAAGGAAAAAGGGGCAAGATATAATTAACAATATGATAATAATACAGCCCTGGTCTTTGTAAAATGAAAGCATATTTTAGACCTGGGAAATGGTACAGAAAAGGAAAGCTAAAATATTCAAGGAAATGGAACAATTCTTCCATGAGGAAAAGAGACAATGACTGGGTTCCAACAGCACAAGAACCCACACTCAAGGTCTGCATATAGGTTGAGTGTAGGGTTTTTATTTATTTATTTTATTAAAACATTTTTATGCCGCCCCATTTGCTGAAGCCTCAGGGCAGATTACAACAATAAATTAAAAGTAATTATAATATAAATTACAATAAATATAAACATTAAATTAAAAATACAAAAATACAATATAAAATAAGCCGCCCTAGCCAGATAAAATCTAGTAATACTAACAGTTAAAATGCCGCTTAAATAAAAAGGTCTTCGCCTGGCGCTGAAAAACAAATAACGACGGCACCAGGCAGACCTCTCTGGGGAGCGCGTTCCATAACTTAGACACCACCGCAGAGAAAGCCCTCCTCCGAGTACCCACCCTCCTAATTTCTTTCACGGAGGGTTCCCGGAGAAGGGCCTCTCCCGCTGATCTCAGGGGGCGGCCGGGCATATATGGATGTAAGTGCTCCTTCAGGTAACCAGGACCCAAGCCGTTTAGGGCTTTATAGGTCATCCCCAACACCTTGAATTGGGCCCGGACTTCAATGGGAAGCCAGTGAAGCTGACAGAGAACTGGAGTCATGTGACCATAACGCCCAGTCCCCGTCAGCAGCCTGGCAGCTCTATTTTGAACCAACTGAAGTATCCGGACCGTCTTCAAGGGTAGCCCCACGTAGAGCATGTTACAGAAGTCAAGACGGGAAGTCACCAGCGCATGTGTCACTGTTATCGTTAACCATAAATTGCTGCTGAAATGTGGGTTATTGTTGTGTCTGAATCCAGCTGAGAAAACAAACCATGGTGATCAACCCATAGTGTATAATTCTGCAATAAATTATGGGACTTCTTCATGGGTTGTTTATGATTAACCAGCCATGACCTGTTAGTGCCGCTGGGTTCAGCTAACAGAGTAATCTACATTTCAGCAACAATCAACATTAAACCCATACATGACCCATAACTGTGGTTTATCAGGTTGTCTGAACTTAGTGTTTTGGGGTTCTTTTTGCTAAGAAAACAGGATCTTACAGAAGGATGTGGGGGGGGGAGTATATAAAGTTATGCATGATATGAAGAATGTGCTGAGGGAGCTGTGTGGCTAATTGGGCAGGTTAGAAATCGAAGGAAGGAAGGAAGGAAGGAAGGAAGGAAGGAAGGAAGGAAGGAAGGAAGCAGAAATCATCCATCCTTAAGGATAGGTGTAACTTTGTGAGCCAAAGCTCTGATTTGAAAAGATTTTTCAGTAGTAAGGGAATCCAAAAGAAGCCAGGGCGGCTGTTCTGATTCTATTCTTTTTCTACACAAAACTGTTAAATAGCTGCATCTACTTATTTTGTCACAGATTTGGGGTCTAAGCACTACATAAATAGCACTCCTTTTCTTTCTTGCTACATAACCTCTAGGTGGTGTGGTGGAATATCAAAGTACACAAGAGAAAATTGCATTTTTCTTTCACTTTTACAATTAATGCTACATATTCCCTGCTCTTAAAAATGCTCTAAAGATACTGGAGGCTCACCATGTCACCTAAATAGCCCATAAACAGCAATGATTGATGAACAGCAAGCACACAATAAATGCCTATGGTAGGAAAGCTCTTAAAAACAAATGTTGTATAACTAACATTCTTGTTCCATATTGAAAAACAAAGCATTGTTATTTCAAATAACAAATATTTTCTTTAATATATTGAGTTGCTTGTTATATTTTCATTAAAAGGGTTGACACACTGTTTTTCCTTTTAAACAATCCCATAGCAGTTAATAACTATAGCTTTAAATAACTTACGTTAAAAGGTTAAAACTAGAGTTCAGCCCCATTCCCCATGAATTAACTAATTTTGCTGAAGAGGGAGCATTAATCCTCTCTTCATTATGAGGGACGGTATGGTTTTGGGGAGCTTGTTTATGGGGAGCATAATGTTTGAGATGGTCCTAAGCAATGGGAACATTTAGCATGGTGGTGGTTTCTTCTTGTTCCACCCCTTTCTTTTTCCAACATTTAAAAAATATCTGCTCATAATAGTAGTTCTCCAGTCTGGGCTTGACAGTAGTGAAACCACCTTCATGCATTCCTAACAATTACATCTCACATGGTGGCAGGATACACAAAAGTGTTTCCCAGTTGAACTTAGTAGACAGATAACACTATAGAAAAGGAGATGGTTCTTGATATATCCAAGCCACTTAGAACTTTAAAAATGATAAACCAGTTTATGAACTGAGTTTAGACATGAACTAAGAGCCAGAGGTGTTGAAATAACAGAGGAAGCATGTGTTCCACAATCCAACCCTACTGCATTCTGGGAAATAGTTCACAAATAGTTTTTGAAGGCAACTTCCTATACAGTACGCTTTAGGGCTTGAATATTGAGCTAACTAAGACATGTACACCTATGACTAGGCCTCCCTTCTCCAGAAAACATGGTTAGCCCACCAGTCTAAATAGGCAAAAGAAGTCATGGCAACCACCACAATTTGAAAATCCAAGTGCGAGATTGGGTCAAGAACACTCCTAGACTTTAATGCAAACCTGATTCTTCAAAGGGATTGCAACCCTGTGACATACAGAGGGTCGATAGCTCAGTTAAGAAGCATATTTTTCCATGGAGGAGGTTACAGGTTCAATTCTTGGCCTCTCCAGGTGAGGTTAGGAAAGACTCAGTCCTGAGGAGATGTTGGCAGTCAGTACAAACCATGTGGGCTACAATCATCTGACTCAATATAAGCAGGTCTCCTGAGAAGGTCTCTCCTATGTATTCTCTTGGAGAATTAGAACACATTAAATTGGTTATGTCAGTACATGCAAAAATGAACTAAAATAACCAAGTGGCATCCCATTCCTGGGAAGGGTTTAGTCCCATACAGTCTGTCCCACTTGTCCCAGAAATGCTTACAATTCCTGTTAGATGTGCATTATGCCATGGCTTCACGGTATTGGTGCTCCATCAGTGTGGTGGCCCTATTTCCTCCCCATTTTGATCCCCCACCCTGGTACAGGGGCACAGTTGGCTTTAACCCAACTGCTGTTAATGCCATTGCTGCTAAACCAATGAAACTGGTTCTTACATTGGAAGGAAAGAGATCTTTTTTTGACAGAGCTGGGACCCTAACCCAGTACAGTATAGAAGCAGGCCGTGAACTTACTGAGTCAGGTTGTGAGCTTATTGGGTCACCCACTTGCACCCCTCCCCAAAAATGTCTTTCTAGGGAATTAAGGGATCCTACTGAATAGTGTAGGCTATGTTGGACAGGGGTCAGCCCCCATATCAGGGTGAGTCACTTCAAATAAACAGAACCTCCTCTCATGCAGGTCCAAATACCCCAGCTTAAGCTGGTAAGGAGAATTCTCCAGTCATCTATGGTGGGCTGCATATGATTGCAAGGAACTGGACAGAGCAAACTTCCATTTGAGCAACTTTTGGGTCCAACTCATGACTTTCACATACTTTGAAGTTTTTTTTTAAATCCCCCCACTAAAGTTTTTGTTCTGAAAAGCAAAACTTTAAAGTTCAATAGCAAATATGCAGATACGTTTTGGTGATATGCTGTGTATTAGCAGTGTTTGAGGCAGCCAAAACTCAGTTATTAATGTCTCAAAGTGCTAGTCCTAAAATAACATGCTAACGTGGTCAACATCTTCAAACTGTACCCAATAAGGTATCATTATTTTTAATTAGAACTAAAGCTTTTATATAATAGAAATACTTGTTCTTACCCATTGCATTAATTTGCTTACGGCTCTCTTAAACGTAGTAATGGTTCAGAGAAATATGGAAAAATACTCACAACATTTTGCTTCAGTCATCAGAATATCTGTGCAAGATCTATTCTTAACTTTCCCTTTTATCACTTTGATAAAGTTGTTCAAAATCAGACCTATTGTTTCCTGTTTAAAACCACACTTTTTGTCTTTGCCTCAGTTGAATGCCTCATCTAAACAGAACAGGATGGCCTTCTTTCGCTTAGTACATCCACATGGTTCCAATACCCAGTCTGAACCTTGTGCCTAGACTCTTGTGTTGGCCTTCAGCTGATGACCTCCTGCCCCAGAGGCAAGAATGTTACTAATGAATGCATGCTTGCTGTAAAAGTGGTGAACATGCAAAGGTGAAGAAGTAGGTTGAACAGGTCAAACCAAGACAATTTTGTTCATGCTTCCTCAAAAGAAAATGCCCAGAACTTAATGGTGACCTCCAGTGAGTTTTAACCGATTCACTGACCCTGGAATTAATACTGTTCATGCCATTAATACTTTCAGTGTCTGTGCTCGCAGCCCTTTCAAAGATACAATATGTAGAACTTTCCAAGTTTGTGGCTGCAGTTCAGAAAATCCCAGCTCTAATTCAGGAGAGGTTTTTGTTTTTCTTTACTTTTATATATATAAACAACAATTTTCCATGCTATATGGCAAACTTTTAAAAGAATTCACGGATATTTCAAAAGTAGTTTGGAATTTAATAATAATGACAATAATTACATAAAGCAGGAGTCCACCCTTGGAAGCTTTCTGGCTTATATTCTAGGAGTAATGTTTGGCAGGGATGGTAAATAAATAAATGTAAATAAATGTAAATAAAACATATGCAACACATCTCAGTGACAGGGAAGAAAAAACAGGTGACAACCAGAAACAACTCAGATGATTCTTGCTAAAATTTGGGAACTGTGTTTGTTTATTATGAAATAATTTTCTAAGACTTTAAGCTACATAAATATATATTAATGTTTATGTTTAGAAAGCTAATCTAAGCTGTGTTATTTTACTATAGCATTATTTTATATTATCAACCATAAAAAAGCAACATGCAGTTCCCATGCATTGTTTTCTCAGTTTTTTCACCAATCATTAAATTGAATGTAACATAATTGAGGAGTGACTCAGGAAAACATTTAATCTAATTGATCTAGCTCTTAAAAATATTTGAACCAATGCTTTCCAGTAGTGCTGAAATTTATCCATCAGATATACATCATGTTTTGGGGGGTTTGCAAAAAACAAACAAACAAACAACTTGACACCACGGTCCTATATCTGTTTCTTGGACATACATGTGGTAAATATGCATAGGCTTTGATCCTATATATTACATACTAGAAAGTACTGATAACTTTAAATTATTAATAACAATTCAAATATTTTGTAATCACTAACTTTTGAATCTGTATTGCCATTTTGGAAATGAAATTACAGAAGATGCTACATTTCATGAATGAAGGATGTTAATGGGAACAAAACCTTGTGAAGAAAAAACAAGCATGTTTTAAGTTGTCTCACTTTTCAAATCATGTTTCCTTAAGTTTAATATGAATCCTGCAATCTTTACTTAAGATTGCAATTCTGTAGGAGTAGGCCACATTAAGCATATTGAAACTTACTTTTGAGTAAACATATGCCTGAGATTATGGATACAATGGTGTACTGCTGAGGCTGATTGGAAACTACAGAAGGAAATTCTATTGAATTAAACCAAACCAAGAATGCATTCTTGCGCAGTGACTCATTCTAACAGTGTGGTGTGATGATCAGAATGTTGGACTGGGACTTGGTCTTCTGAGCTGAGTACTGCCTCCCAGCAGTAACAGACTCACTAGCGCTTCTTGCCAAACATCTTTATTTTACTTTTACTCCCAGGCATGCATTTTATGTGCATGCCTGGGAGGCCTCTCCAGATAGGTTGTTTCCAGGAACTGCTGGGAACTGTTGAAAAACACCCCTGTACTTAACCTGTTAAATTCAGGACCCAACACAGTGGCGAGTACCAGCTATGAACCAGCAAAATAAAGTGTCTTGAGAGGTGGGGGGGGAGGGGAACAGTGACCCTGGCTTCAGGGATCTAGTGACTCCCCCCCCGAGGGACCCTTCCAAAACAAGTGGAAGTGCTCCATCCCTCCAAGAGTCCCGTCCACTGCATCCCTGCTGTACTCCAGAGGTGCATCTTTTCTCAATAACTGTTAAACAGATTAGGGGACAAGTGGCTGGAGAGCAGCGCTTGTGAAAAGGATCTCAGGGTGCTGCTTGACTGCAGGCTAAACATGAGTCAGCAGTGTGACATGGTGGTCAAGAGGGTGAACGCCACCCGAGGATGCATAGCCAGAAGCGTGGCTTCTAGATCGAGAGAGGTATTACTTCCACTCTATATGACTCCGGTGCACCTGCAACTGGAGTCATTACGTTCAGTTTTGGGCCTTCACTACAAGAGGGATATACCAAGGTTCAAATAGGTGCAGCAAAGGGCCACAAGGATAGTGGCTGGTTTGCAGGGTAAGCCATATGAGCTGAGACTGGGGGAACTGGGTCTTTTCAGCCATGAGAAGAGGAGACTCAGAGGGGACCTATTAGCAGCATACAGGTATGTAAGGTGGTGTCACACAGAGGTGGGTCATGACCTTTTTTCCCCTGCGGATGAGGGCAGGATACATTCCAATGGAGCAAAGCTCAGGGAGTTAAGATTCAAGGTGGATGCCAGGAAGTACTTTCCGGCGGTTAGGACCCCTAAGGTATGGAATGGGCTTCCATGGGAGGTGGTTGAAGCCCCATCGGTGAGGGTGTTCAAGGATGGGCTGGACGTGCGCATGGTAGCCATGTTATGAGTGGAGCCAGCTGGAGCCAGGGATCAGACTAGGAGGTCCTTCTGACTCACTCTGTTTCTATGTTTCTATATTTTATGCTTCTATGTTTCTAAATAGGAAATGGTACTGTTTGGGTGTTGGACACTGACCCTTCAGTTGCCCCTTTCTCACCAAATAGTCAGTTTTGTTTCTTCTCTGAGTGGAGTCTTTTTACCTTGAAATGCTGTTATCAGCATGGACTTGGTGTTCTGCTTGTGGTTGTGCCCAAAGGGCTGAGGAACAGACTTGTACAGACTTCGCAAACACTAGCAGCTATGCACTTGCCACTTAATTTCCAGTGTGGCTTCTTTGTTCCTTTCTCTTTTATGCGTGATATGTTTCACTACTGTTCTCCATTACCTTTAACCCTTTAACCTTTGCACCATCACAGCTTGATACAAATGGGAAGTGAGTGACTATATAGTCCATGCTTTGCAGCCAGGGGTTTGGTTAGTGTTTCCTTGCTTCAGCATATATGCAGCTTGCACATATGCAAAAAGCTAATTGCATTTTATCCTCCAGCTGCCACATTGATAGAGATGTGAGAGTTGTCAGTTGACTACATAAAATGTATTTAGTTTGCACTTCCGTTTTCTGTGCATGCAAGATCAGGAAAGAGATGTGTATCATGTCGACATGAAACTGGCCATTCCTCCACCCAACCCCCATCACTTCTGCTTGGTCTACCACATTTTGGGTTTGTTCCAATACACAATATTTCTCAAAATGGCCTATTTGTCAGTGATTTTAGGGTTTTGTCATCATAATTTTATTTTGTATTTTTTAGATTACTTTGATTTTTAAAGCTCCATGTAATTACTTAAGTTTTAAGGATTTGGTTTTCAGTCTTCCCAATACATTAGATCTGTTTAAAAGGAAAAGTTAAAATGCTTATTTCTCCCTCCTGAAACAGATATATTTCAGAATATATTGAAACTCTGATTTTTAAATAAAATCAGTCTTGTTCCCCTTGGAAATATCTGATTTTCTGTGATACTGACTCAATGTTATCAAACTTAAAATTGCCATAGAAAGAAATCCTTGAGACAATATGCTGTGCTAACTTACTAATGTTAATACTGAAGAAGAAATTAATTACACCTAAATTAAATTAGCATGGCTTCTTTATTAAATCCTACAGGTGGATTACAAAGAAACCCTTTTTATAAGAAAGCATCCTCATACTTTTTTTTAATTCATAAGGGGCTTGCTGTGATATCAAATGCATTTGTTGGTGGGAGGGTAGCAGCATCACATTTTACACATTTTATGCATAAGGTTTTTAAGCAGAACCTGCTTTTTCACACTGAGTTATAATTTTGTTTTGCTTAAGCTTATAAGAACTGAGGTAAAAATGACTACATTTATAGCAGTTTCCTCAGCTTGGCAGTCTCAGAGGGGGGAATTTCTAGATTAGTATTTTTCCCCCTGCTCCTTGTAAATATCTAATCCTTGATGTTAGTCCCATTAATGTCTGGTAATAAGTTGGTTCAAATAATATCAAGAAGACTATGTGGGCTTGATGGAAGTTAAATGTCCCTAAATCCTATGAATTGATCTGTAGGAGCTGTTTTCCACATGAGTGGTGGCTTCACCGAGGCATACATCCGCAAACAGTGGAGGTCAGGGTGATGAAGGAGGAGCAGGCTTGGCGGCACACATGCACTCTATTCCTGACAGAGTCTTGCTTCAGCAAAGGGAAGTGAAGCGCACATACCATGCTCAGTGGCATTTCCAAATGCAGCTCAGCTGGGGGCCTGTGCTTATTGCATCAGTGGCACATACTGAGGGGAAAAAGGAAATACATAATTTTGTCAAAGTAGTAGATCACAATCTCCCCCTCCTCCTTCAAAATCATCACCACCACACACTAATAGCTCTAATAGATACAGATTTTATGCATATTTCAGTCACAGCAGTATTTCTAATGCATATGTGAAAGGGTTCTAATTTATGTCTACCAACTGTGTGGTGCCCTTCTTTTGGGTAATGTCATCATCCTAATGGTGTTTCTATTATACTCAAAGGTAGTAAATGAGGCTTATTGCAGGAAGGTAATTGATTTTCACTGAGTGAAAATGTAAATAGCCATAAGAAATCCTATGAAAGACAAGCAGTTTGAAATTGTCGGAGAAATGAGTCACATATATAACTTACTGGTCCTTGTATTTGTAAAAAATGTGTTCACTCCACCCCCCCCCCTTAAGCAAAGAGCAAACAATAATGTATTTCACATAATTTCACTTCAAATAGTGGTACAATGGGAGCATATAGACGATTTTATGTTTTCCAGTTTACAATGTGCTTTATGAAAATGTATTAATCGTGTTCAGGAAGGGTAGTTCATTTTGTCAGATTCCCTTCAAGTGGAAAAAGTATTTGAATAATTTTTCTGAAATCACTGTGTTAAAAAAAATCATTGACATTTCTGTGCTTTAATAATCTAATAAATCCATATTCTGAATTGAGAAGTGAGCCTTCTTTGCTTTAGAGTGGTCAGTGGGCATGACAAGATTTGCTCAAATGTCAAAATTTAAAAGGAATGGGTAAGTTAAAAGAAAACATACCCTTTGTGTTCTAAACTGCAGTGTAGTTACCCTTTTAGGGAATTGTTTTAGATCAGTAAATAATAACCACCTGTGATGCAGAACTCTTTTTAATGTTTAACCCTTTTCTTTTTTGACCAAGACAAATCTCTGATCCTTACCATTCCTGGCATTTTTCTCATGATCAAGTAACACTTGCTAGTATGAGCATATTCAACTGGTTTCCCATGCGCTTTTTGTTATTGGCCCAGCAGTAAAAACTGCTACTGCTGGATTGCATTGGAATGAGAATAATTAATTATATTTCCACAAATAAACTTGCATTTTAAATTTCTAAATGAATAAATGACCAGGAAATCAGCACATTTCAGATACATGCTTTAAAAATAATCTAATATGTTATGCTATTTCTGAATATAAATAATTTGGCTATACTTTTTGCTTTGCAGCTATATGCACAACAGATAAAACTTTTTATCAATAACTACCAGTGCTTAGAACCATACTTTCATTCTTTATGAATGTTTATCTTCTAGGTAGCTAGATATACACTGACTATAAATACATGGATTTCACTTTTTTAAAACAATTAATTTTTAGTGGAAATACCCATGATGAAGAAAGTATTCAGAACATTTTTATTGGAAAGGTTCTAAGATATGATAGAATGTTTATTATTTCATTTACATTTCAGTGTTCTTCAGATTTTGTTCCTGTGTTACACATTTCTTTCATTATGCGCAGGTGGTAGGACAGAGTTGGCAATCAGTAAAAGTGGAAGTTGAAAAACAAATATTTCTCTGAGTAAAACATTGAAATAGTACAATTACCAAAAATGTTTTTAAAGACAAGATGTATACTTCTCCATTGATCAAGTTTCAAGGTGAATCAGTCCTGATGTTCTACTAGTCAGAATATTTCCTTGTGATTTACAGGGAAAAAAACCCAGAATATTACTTTGATATAAAAGGAAATCCCCATATAAAAACCATCAAGAGAAGGAAGTTTCTCATTAATATGATAAATAGGAAGTATATTTATCAACATATGAATATGTATCTTTCTTTCTAAATCTGTTATCAGCCACTGTGGTTTATTTCTGTCATGCTAAAGTCAACATTGCTTTCTACTAGTTATCCAAAGTTTACCACAATAGTTTTAAAAGAGATATGTGGATACAATTAAAATATCAGGGTATTCTAATATCATATTAAAATGATTTAAAAAGGAAAATGCTTAATATTATTGCAGCTTGTCATTAGAGAGGCTCCTGGAAGATTTCCTTTTAATGTTTAAGGGTTTATATAATCAACAGGAAATATACTGTAGTTCTTTCCTTAAAATAAGCATGTGGCTTTGATTGGAATTCTACACAGTAGCGGTATATTTTCTTGCTTCTATTATGGTTCATGGGTTGGATACAGATTTAGTCATACATAGAGTAGATCCATTAAAATCAAAGTGATGTTAGACTCATGATCATCTTAAGTTCTATTGATGCAAAAGCTCTGTTCTAAGTGGCTACTTAGATACTTGGATACTGTGGTAGAATCTGCAGGGTCTTTATATGCATGCATAGTTCCTCACATGCTTCAGCTGCCTTTTAGTTTGGAATTATCAAGATGATGGTTTATCACCAGAGCATGGTTCTTTCTCCTGTAAACCAGCTGGAATCATCACCTGGTTCATGCTTCTTCAGAAATAGTAACATTTCCCCATATAAGATATGTATCTGACATACAGGCTCATGAAGTAGGTAGAAATACAAAGATCAATTAGTAACTGTAGTAAAGACAATGTTCTTATATTTTTCCATCCCTCAACATCATTGCTTTGTCTTTCATTTTATTCCTTTTTCTAAATTTCCTGTGACAAAAGCAGCGTGAGAAGTTTCTTCACCTCCTAATTTGCAACAACAGAACCTTATACTTCAGTAACTGAGATATTACTGAAGGATGAGAACTATAGGTCGTTCATCTTAATTCAGTTGTACATGAACTACCTTGTTAGGAGACCACTATTATATCAAAAAGTCAATAGACTTCCATTTGGTACATCTGTTCGCTCCACAAGGAATGTAGCTAACTCTTCACAGTGTTTGTCTGACCTTAACCACGAGGGGAAGAGAAAAGGAAAAGAGATCTGTTCTCTCTAGCATTTTGAGTTCAGAAGTCTCCATGGCTTTGAGGTAGGCAGTTGGGGAAAATGAAAGATTTTGGGGAAAGGGATAGTTAGACCAACTGAAAGGAAAGTTCCACACATCTATAAACTTTAAACTCACCTCAAATATCTAAGTTCCAAGCCTTCCCTGTTTGATACAGGACTATCTGGATAACTTAGGAAATCATGTAGGTATCAGTACACATAATGGAACCAAAAACAAGCATAATGGAGTGCTCTAATAGCTCAGGAATTAAAGGTATGGCTTTATTAATTGGGTACAGCTAGGAACCCTTTAAAACTCAGTCCCTGCTTCAGATGGTGCCTTTCAACTGTCACCCCCACGTGAAGACCTAATCTTTGGTTTCCAGATGTCCTTTGGGCAAAACAGCACAGCTGCTGAAACCGAAATACACAGATCATTTTTCACTATATTTTATAGTTTTTACTGACAAAAGCAAATAGATTTATAGAAAGAAGACAGGAAAGTGCCAGTAGTTAACAAAGCATAGAAATTGAGGTGAAAACATGACATACACATTTATACAAAATAAGATCCATGCATGATGTTATGGCATTCTGCTAGCAGAAGTGGCTCCCTGCCAGGAATACCTACCATGTTTCCCCAAAAATAAGACTGGGTCTTATATTATTTTTTGCTCCAAAAATGCACTAGGGCTTATTTTCAGGTGATGTCTTATTTTTTTCTTGCGAACGCTGTAGGATTCTTGTCCCGAGAGTCCTCCACAATTCCTTTCTTGTACTCGATGGAATAGCTCTTTATTTTTGGACCCATCTTGCATTTTGCATCCATGTATTAAGTATGCCCATTACAACACATGACGCATTGATGTTATTCATGCGTTGTGTCTGTGCTTTGATTGGTCATACGGCAATAAGTCTCACATTCATCTATTTACATAGGCATTTACCTCTTGTCCAAAGGTGCCTGCTTCGGTATTTTCAAATACTTAATTATAATGTATATTATCATTTATTTTAAGTATTAATGTCAATAATATTATTTATATTTAATTATATATTAACATTATTATTTTATAATTCAATACATCTATGTGTGTGTTGCAGCGAATGTATTACCGTGTTTCCTGTGCATCTGGCTGATCATCTTAACTGGGGCTTATTTTTGGGGAAGGATTTATATTACGAGCATCCTGAAAAATCATGCTAGGGCTTATTTTCCGGTTAGAGCTTTTTTTCGGGGAAACACGGTAATGCCCTATGTTTTTCCTTTTGGAGACACTTGAGCACAATGTATGGCTTCCCATACCACTTGATGCATGCATGCCAACTTAGTTCCCACCTTTGTGATTTATCCAATCCTTCCGGTGATCCCTGCTCTTGCTAAACTCTTGTAGCCCATTAGTAGCTTTTCACAAGCTACGTCTTTTGTCTTATATACTGTTGCTTTCCTACTGTGCTGGCTCTACCACTCCTATTTTCTCCCACTGAACTCAAGCTGTCTCTCAATTTCTCTCTCTCAACAACCAGACAGCTTTCTTGCCACCCACCAAACTGCCCTACCCCTCCCACTTTCTAAAAAATTAACACATTTCTTACTGGCAGTTGGGAATTTTGTTGGAAATTTCTGTAAAATTGGCTTCTGTTGGTGCTGAAAACTTGTTCAAATGAATTGTGTGTTGGTGCTTCCACCCTTTTTCTGTTTTAGACTTGGTCTTTTGGGAAGCTACCTCTCCTTTGTGACACCTCCCACGGTAGACTTTTTGTGGTGCTGCCCAGGGCAGTTTTTCAAATTGCCAAATATGCCCATGGCCCAAAAAAGATAGTAAATACATATGGTAAATAAATATAATAAAATAATGTAAAAGTTAAATTATAATCATTATTATCATTTGGTATATATTTGCAAAATAGCATGTGCACATTTTAAGCAAATTTATGTTACTTTTTGTCCTCTGTTTGGCTTGCTGTGTCCTTTTTTCTGTCAGTTCAGAAGTGGTTACCCTAACTCCAGGGAAGGGACATAACCTTTCAGCTAAATGGACCCAATTTGCCTTGGTGGGAGTCCCACTAGGCTACCACCGAATATCACATTGGTGAATGGAAGAAACAACAGCAATCCAGAACTGATCCAGGATAAAAATGCTATCTTGGCTTGATTTATAAAGACTCACCATTATATTATAATCATTGACCTGTATTATAAAAAAGGTGGAGTCAGTTTTCCTAGCTTTGCCATCCTGGGTTCTCTGTGCAGCAGCAGGCAAGACTCATGCGGTGAGGGATCTGCAATAGCCAGTGGGACCTACCCTCGACCTGTTTTTTGTGTTGTGTAGAATGATAGTGATTAGGTCCTACTGGACCTTTCTGCATCCTGTGCACCTATTAGGATGTTCTTCCCCAGGGAACTGATGAATCTAGTTATGTGTTAGGCATGGTTATAAGATGGAGACTGCTCTGGTGGAAACCTTGACTTGGAACTGGACAGGAGGAGTGCGTCCTTGTTGGTTCTTCTGTATCTCTCAGTACCATTCATATTATACTTTTGGAAGGCCTGGCTGGGATGACACTGGCTGGCATTATTTGGTAGTATTTCCAGATGCAACATGTACTTCCGGATCAGCATGTAGATGATACCCAACTCTGTCTTTTCACAGTCCAAGGAGGCTGATGATATTATGAATTAATATTTAGTATCGGTAATGGGCAGGATGGAGGCAAACATTTCAAAAGCTTAGTTATACAAGTCAGAGATGTTCCTGCTCACTAGCAAGGCAGCTCTTTTGGATGGGCTTGAAAAATCAGCTCCATCATTTGGGGGTTGTCCAAGATTGACTTCTAGACTTGTTCAGGTTTTTGCAGGGGCATAGAATACTTTTGCTCAGCTAGACTGAGTAATGGTCATATCAGCAAAAAGACAATGGATTTCATTAATTGTGATGAGGTCAGAGAAACTTCTGAAAGGCAGCTACTGGGCAATAGTTGAAGACAACACTAGCAGAAGATCTTTCCCAAACAACAGCAATGACTTCCAAGCTAACTCTGGTTAGTACTGTACAGAGAGGATGTTGTAATCCACTTCTGAATTTTCTTACCTTGAAAACCCTATGATGAAACAATTCAAAATGAACAAGAGATAATGCCAGAAAATGAGATCCGCCAAGTTGGAAGGCACTTTATGAGCTATTGGGGAAGGGCAAAGGACAAATAGTAGTAGTACTGCTCCTAATGATGCTACTAGATCAAAACTGAAAGGAAGACTAGCGGCTGACATACTTGAAGGTGAAAGGAAAGTCTGATGCTACACAAAACATACAATTGGGACATGGAATGTGTAAAGCATGAATGAAGGCAAATTGGAAACCATAAAGCAAGAAACGAAAAGAATGAACACTGCAGTATTTTCTTTCTCTATTTAAAACGTTTCTATACCATCCCATACTTAAACATTTTGGGATGGTTTACAACAAATTAATCCTGAAAATAGAAATAAAAATAACAGTTGCCAAGCATCCAGTGTTAAAATATAAACCCACTAACTAAAACAAGTTAACAATTAAAATACTGGGAGAATAAAAAGGGTTTTGCCTGACACCAAAAGGAAAGAAGCGTTGGCGCCAGGCAGACCTCTCTGGGAAGCATGTTCCACAATCAGGGCACCACCATAGAGAAGGCCCTTCACCAGATAGTCACCCTCTTGATCCCCTTCAAGGACTGCTCCCGGAGGAGGGCCTCTGACTCAGATCTCAAGGGTGGGAGGGCACATAGGGGAGAAGGCGCTCCTTCAGGTATCCAGGACCCAAGCCATTTAGGTCTTTATAGGTCATCACCAGCACCTTAAATTAGGCCTGGACTTCAATCAGTAGCCAGCGTAGATGATAGAGGACCGGTGTTATATGTGAACACCTGCCAGTCCCTGTTTATATTCTGGCAGCTCTGTTCTGAACCAATTGAAGTATCCAGACTGTCTTCAAGGGCAGCCCCATGTAGAACGCGTTACAATAATCCAGATGGGAAGTTACCGTGGCATGGGTCTCTGTTGCAAGGCATCACTCATCCAGGTAAGGGCAGTACTTGGCATGAGCAAACTAAAGTGGACTCGAATGGAACATTTCCAATCAGACATACCCAAAGTGTTTTATTCTGGAAATGACCAACACTGAATAAATGGAGTGGCTCTAATACTGGGGCAGAATGTAGCAAAGGCAGTAAGAGGCTCTAATGCAAAATCCAACCAAATAATAACAGTAAGAATTCATGGAAAACCTATCGACATAAGCATAATTAAAGTCTACATGCCAACAATAGATCAACAGATGCTGCAGAAGAAGAAATCAAAAACTTTTATGCAGGTGTGCAAAAGGAAGTTGATAGCACACCAAAACAAGACATGTTGCTAATTTTGAGTAAGTGGAATGTAAAAGCAGGAAACAAAGCAGAGTCAAATGTTGTAGGAAAAACTGGCCTAGGGGCAAGAAATGAAGCGGAACAATTCATAGAATTTTGTGAAACCAACAACCTGTTTATTACAGGCACATACTTCAAGCAACCCCTCAACAATTGTATACATGGACAGATAGCCAATATGGAAATCAAAAAGAATATTCAGTTGGAAGCAGAATGTACAGAACCTATATATTTGCAGCCAAAACAAGACCAGGGGCAGACTGCACTAGTGACCATCAACTCTTAATTTCAAAATTCGGAGTCAAGCTAAAAGAAGATAATCAAAAACATAGTGCCAAAATATAACTTAAGCAACATTGCTAAAGAATTTAAAGTTTGCATAAAGAACAGATTTGCATTGTTCAACTTAATTGACCATGAGTCAGAAGAATTGTGCTCAGAAACCAGAGACAGTAATAGAAAAGAATGCCAAAAGACAGTTCTTGTAACAGCAAGAAAGAAAAAAAGTACCAGAAATGGGGTCAGAATCCTGAATGCAACTTTTTAGTAACTATTGTGTAGAAACAAAAAGACAGACTTTTTTGAAGTGAAATCCTATGAAGAACAATATTAAAAGGCAAAATTAAAACTCCTCTGAAAGTACCTGCAAAGAATAAAGCTCCTGGATTAGATAGGATGCCAATAGAACTATTCTAAGCTGCAGAAAATGAATCAGTTCAAATCTTTTAAAAATGCCAACAAATATGGAAAACAAAACAGTGGCCCACAGACTGAAAATTTTCGATATGGTTTTCAATCTCCAAGAAAGGAGATGCAAAAGAGTGCAGCTGTCATGGGACAATTGTATTAATCTCCTGTGCAAGCAGAGATGCTCAAGGTGTTGCAACAAAGTACGCTACCCTATATGCAGCAAGAACTGCCCGATGTCCAAGCTGGATTCCAAAAAGGAAGAGGCACTAGAGATCATTTTGCAAATATGCATTGGCTTCTGGAGTTCACTAAAGTTTTCAGAAGAAGATCACCCTGTGCTTTATAGACTACTGCAAAGCTTTTGACTGTGTGAATCCTGGGAAGCTATGGATGGTCCTGAAAGAAATGGGTGTGCCGCAGCACTTGATTGTCCTGATGTGGAACCTGTATCATTGACAAGAAGCTACAGTTAGGGCAGAATACAGTGAAATAGAATCGTTCTAATACACAAAAGTGTCAGACAAGGATGTATTTCATCTCCCTTATGGTATGCAGAACATACCATAAAAAAAGCTGGATTACAATTAGAGGAAGAAGTGAAAATTGGTGGAAGAAACATCACTAATTTGAGATATGCAGATGATACCATACTACTGGCAGAAAGCAGCAATGACTTCAAATAACTCCTGATAAAAGTGAAAGAAGAAAATACGAAAACAGGACTGCAGCTGAATATTAAGAAAACAAAAATTGTGTCTGCAGAAGAATTATAGAACTTCACTGTTAATAATAAAGTGAAATTGTGAATGTTTTCACATACCTCAGTTTAGTCATGAATTCAAAAGGAGACTGCAGCCGAGAAATTTGAAGGAACTAGAAAATGATAATCGAATGTAAGGATGTTTTACTGGAGACCAAGGTCAAGATCATCCAAACTATTGTATTCCCAATAACAGTGTAGGGAAGCTGGACAGTGGAGGAAGTTGATAGGAAGAAAATGGATGCATTTAAAACATGGTGCTGAATGGAGAGGCTTGAGAATACTTTGGACTGACAGAAAGGCAAACAAGTGTACCCTAGATCATAGCAAGCCAGAGTTTTCCCTGGAAGCAAAAATAAGAAAACTGAAACTGTTGTTCTTTGGGCACATCATGAGGAGGCAAAACTCCCTGGAGATAACAATCATGCTAGGGGAAGTCAAAGGCAGAAGACTAAAGGGAAGACCGAATGTGAGATGATTGAATCCAGAAAGGAAACCATGGTCTTAGAAGAGCTGAAGAGGTTTTATTCGTAGAGTTGCCATAAGCTGGAGAAGAATTGACTGCATATAGCAACAAAACAATAAGAGATTGTAAAGAGCTCCAAAAAAATCTCATTGTACTGGGAGAATGGCCATTGAAGTAGATAATGCAGTGCATTTAGGGAAGTGTAAAGTGATGTATGTTTGGGCAAAACAATCCCAGCCTCAGGTATATGCCAGTGATATCAAGTTAGTAGTGACTGTCCAAGAAAGAGATCTCAGGGTTCTGGTGAATAGCTCACTCAATATGTCAAGCTAGTGTGTGAGTGCTGTGGGAGAAAACAGATTTCATGTTAGGCATATTGAGGAAAGGAATCAAAAATAAAAATGCCAACTTTATACTGCCTTTATGCAAATTTAGGGTGTAACCACACTTGGAAGGCTGGGTATTCTGATCACTGCACTTTTGGATCACTGCAAGGATATTGCAGAGTAGGGGAAAAGTACAGAAAAGGGAAACTAAAATGATCAAGGTGTTGGAAAATCTCACCTATAAGGAGAATAACATATTGGACTGTTTTGGTTAGAGAAAAGGAGAATGAGGGGAGACATCACAGAGATGTACCAAATTATACATAATCTGGGTAAAGTGGATAGGAAAATATTTGCCTCCTTTCTGATCATGCTAGAACCCAGGGTCATCCATGAAGTAGAGTGGCGAGAAATTCAGGAGAGTTAACAGGAAGCTCTTACATAGTATACAGTTAAACTATAGTACTGTATATACTAGTGTATAAGGTGGCTCGCATATAAGATAAGGTTGATATTTTGGGCTGTTTTCTAGTGTTTATCATATATAAGGCATATAAGATGACCCCCTTCCCCTAAGTCATGGGGCAGTTATACACTGGTATATATGGTAAGCTATCAACAAACTCCTTTCAGCTAAAACAATTAATTGGGCAACAGATATTACTATTTTTAATGCAAGTAACTGTGAGAACTGCAGTATGTGGTGATGAGGGTAGATGGACACCAGATTTGGAACTGGGCGTGTAGCCACACCCGAGGCTCACAGTGCAACACAGATCAGGGAGTGTTTCCTTTTCTGGCTGTCGCCAGCCTGGAATGGTGTGCCCTCCCCTGGTGTGGAGTGGCATGCAGGCAGGGTAGGCACTGGACTATAAAATGGGCTCAGGGCCCCACATGCCATGCACATGCCTGCCATGCACATACAGAAGCCAAAGGGGAATTTTTCATAAAAGACAACCCCGTTTTTCGCTTCGCTATTTTCAGTTCTAGCCATCTTACATGCCAGTATATATGACATTCACTACAAGATGAACTTCACCAGCTTGGACAGTTTTTAAAATGTGACTGGGCTAATTAATGGAGGATTCACAGTGGCTACTAGTCTGATTGCTGCATGCAACTTCCAATATCAGAAACAATATGCCTCTATATGCCAGTTGCTGGGGAACTATTGCACTCATGTCTTATTTAATAGTTTTTTCCCAGGCCAGGTGGTTGGCCCATTGGGGGAATGCAATCTGGACCATTGTTCTGATCCAGCATGGTTCTTCTTGTGTTCTTATATTGAAGAAACTATGAAGAAAATTACCACTAAGATAATGTCCTTGCAGAAATGTATTCTATGGCTACACTTAGAATACTGTGGACAGATTTGGTTATAGCACCTTAAAAAGATATTGAAGAATTGGAAAAGGCACAGAAAAGTAGAATCAAAATTATCAAGAGTTTGGGGCAACTCCTCTAGGAAGGAGGAAAAAGGCTCAGGCTTTCAGCTTGGACAGGACAGGACAGGAGAGCCAGTGTGGTGTAGTGGTTACCAGTGCAGGACTGGGTCTAAGGCAATCTGGGTCCTAGTCTCTGCTCATCTATGTAGCCTACTCAGTCACAGATTCTCAGCCCAACCCATCTCACATTGCTAGGGATAAAACTGAGAACAGGAGGAGAAGACTGAAATGTCACTTTGCATTCTTTAAAAGGAGACTTTCTCTCATAACTCTAGAGCCACCCCATGAAGTTGAATGATAAGAGATTCAGGACACATTAAAAGAAATATGTTTTCCACACAATGCATAGCTAAACTATGGAATTCGCTACCACAAGGACTAGTGATTGCAGCCAGCTTGGGTGACTTTAAATGAGGGTTAGACAACTTTATGAAGGATAAAACTGCCAATGGCTGCTAGTTCTGGATGACTATATATATTACTTCAAGAATCAGAGGCAGTGTCTCCCTAGGCTAGTTGGTGGGGAATATGAACAGGAGTGTGTATCTTGTATATGTTCTGCTTGTATGCATCCCATGGTTATCTGACTGGCCTCTATGTGAAAAGCATAAGCCTTTGGTCAGATCCAATATGGTTAAGGTCTGATGAAGTGTGTTTGGCAGCAACCTGAGAAAGATCCTTCTCAATAGTTATGCTCGGATTTTTAGATTATATACTGATGGAGCCTTGTCTGGCCCTTTGTTGATAGCCTTCTGACAGCATGGAAAAACATTTTTTCTGCTGTTACATTTTGTTCTAATGTTTTGACTGACTTTTAAATATATTTTATGCAGCTTTATTTGATTTTTAGTTGGTTTCATGTTGCTTGTTGTGCTATTTTTACATTATGGATTTGGTCGTTAGCTTCCTTAGATATATTTTACAGAAAGGCATGTTCTTCATCATGGTCTCTCTGCATCACACACGTGGGCTTTGCCACGCAGTGCAAGGCCTAGATCAGAAGAAACTTCGACAGCTTAACATCATGGAGTGGACAGAAGCCCTGCTGTCCCTTCCGGGTCCCGGGATAAGAAGGGTGGAGCTCCCATCCAGTCCCTCAGTTTCTTTCTGACTGCACATTCTACAGCGACACTTAGACTGTACTTCATTTTGCAAGTTCTTTCTCTTTCCTCTTACTTTCTGCATTTCTTATTGACTCCCCCATTTGTTTCCTTTATATCAAATAATGTTTCATCTACTCAGGTATGATAGAAATGTGGGAACATAAGTGCATAAATAAGTAAAATTCCAGAAATGTTTATATATGTCTTTATATATCTACAGGCTGCAGTGTTTCTGGTTAAAAAGATCAGGCAGCCATGCAGTAAAATTTGAAAGAACAGTTATAATACCAGAAGTAACTTCTTAATAATTCAGAATGTTTTTTGCAAGACTGTGCTTCTGTAACTGAGTTTTTAATATGCATGGAAACATGCATGCAGGTAGTATTAAAATTAGTAAGAACAGTTATTCTGATGCTTTTAAAAAGCATGTAATTTTGCTGTTGAGCACTTTTTCCTTTACTCTAGCATGATTAGCAATGAATTAAATTGAGTCTAGATGAATTACAGTGGTACTGTTTTGTGAAATTAGCAATGGGTTTCATATAAAAGCCTTTTTCTTTTCTGTGATAATTAAAAGTTCTTGTAAGTTATCGACATTGATAACCTTAAGGCTGGAAAGTTGCTGTTGCCATGCACGTGGCAGCTTGCCTTCTCTGTGGTCTCTACTCCAGTCTGACAGGGGATTGAACCCAGTTGTGTCATTCTGCAACCAGAATGCAGTTTTATCAGTGCAGCCAGTTTTCTTCCACTCCTGCAGCCCCCATGCACTCCCAAAATCTGTTCTGGAGGATTTGTGGTTTAATCCAGTGTGCTTTTCCATCTAAGAAAGAGAAAGAGTAGTATACATAACCTCATGTTGGGAATACAGGGGATTGGCACCCACAGTGGCTATCTATTGAAGTAATTTAAGTAGTACAGTGTTTTCTGGAGCCATAATTGAACCTTTTTCATGTGCTATGTTCTGAAAGTCCTGTTCTTTTCGATAGTTTTCATAACTGTTAGAAGCTGGGTTTCGCATTCAAACAACAGACAACCTGTTTTGCTTAAAAGCACTTTATTTCCAATATATATACAGCTAGCAAACTAGTCACCAGAAGATGACTCTCTGTGCATGAACAGAATGATTTGTTGAATCTAAACTAGAAACTATTTATGACAACCCTCCTTTTCAGTTAAGCCTGGGCTCCACCCCTTTGGGTGGGTCCCTTTGCAGAAGGGCTAGTCTCCTTGATCTGTGCAGGCCCTTTAACCAGGTAGCCCTTCTCTCTCAATGTCATGTCATTGGGTAAGTGACCCAACCAGGGTCTTTCTGCTCCTCTCCCATGCCCCCTCCCTGCACTTTGAAACCCTGTCTCTTCCCAAGGTTTACCTGAACAGCTGCATACAATGGTCTTGAGATAATCTCACCCTCCTCTGCCATCTGTGTCCATGGTCCTTATTTCCAAGCCCCCACAGCCAGAGAATCAGTGCCACCCTGGCTCTAGGAAGCACACAAAGAATAACTGTCTCTTTTATTCCCAACAATAACCTGGATTCTGCCCTAATTCTACTAACATAGTAACTCATGTGATCAAGCATTAAATAGAACCTTTAGCCTCAATCAAGGGGAGACATCTAGGGAAGGATCAGGAATACACATTCTCTTACTGATCTTTCAGTCAGATGTGATTATTCATCAGGAGCACTGATAATTTTAGCCAATTCACTGGTGGTACTACATACTAAATGCCTATTGTGCAATATATAACCAGTATAATAGCACTAATTCCTTTGTTTAAAAGGGGGAAGGGGTAGAACTATTTGATCTATATTGATATTATTGCTAGCATGGGGCATAAAACTATTTTTACGCTTGTTTAAGATGTGTAGGCCAAACTGTTGTTATTCAGTGTGAAGATCAATAGGCCAAACATTGTTATTCAAATTTTATTGTTATGCATGGAATTATTATATTCCCTGTACCAGCTGAAACCTAAAAGCCATTCTTATGCTGACTGAAACCTCCTGGAGAAAACCAGAACAAAGGGCTTTCAATTGCAGCATTAGCCTTGTCTGAGACACTTTTGTTTGATGTCAAAATTGACCCCCTTTGCAACTAGTGCTATGTTTTATATTGACCCAGGGTAAATTAATATATTCTGTGAGATATCAAAAAGTAGCACATTTAAACTTGTTGATAATCTTGCCCATTCTTCACTGATGTTCTTGTCTCTGTCTTAACTGACAGATTTAGGAGGATGCGTAAGTAATTTAACACACTTTGTACCTTAAACGTTCTGTAATATTATTTAGGTTAATATTATTTAGGTTATTTAGACATTGTTGTACTGTTTTTTTCCTATTTTTAGTGGAAAGTATTCTAAATCTTGGCTATGGTTCTCACCATAACGCAGTCTCACTTGTAAAAAAGATAAAATAGAATGGTAACAGTGAATATTTTCAGGCATATGTTGGTAATAACTTACACTGCTGAACGGCAGTAGACTCAGTTGAAGTGGCCAGGTTTGCATTATTGCTCTCTCTCTACAGATATATATTCTACTTAAATGTTCAGCTTTAGCCAATACCCATTTACTGAGTATTTTGATTCTGCTGTGATGCTAATAAGATGCTTTGTGAGTTAATAATTTATCTACAAAAGAGGCATGCAAACAGGGCAAACAGAAGCAGTAAGTAGTAATTCTTGCTATTTACTCAGAATTCAAGAATTTAAACCAATATAGTCTTAATATAATGGGACGTCATTGCTCCTAAAAACAAGTTTTCAGAACTACACCTATATCAAACAAATAAATTAACAGTTGAGAATAAAGGATGCATTTGACCTTCTCCTGCATTCTCCACCCCCATGTAGAAGACAAATGATGCTGATTCATTAGTATTCATAAGAAGTTATCAAAGTGAGATGATTTCCCTTAAAATAAATATGATTGAATTAGAAATGCACAGTACTGATACCATGACCCCAAGTAAATGAGTTTCTTCCCCTCCCCTAAATGTGTATGTTGATATGCTTGAAGTTCTTCATTACTGTAGAATTATGATTATATTTCAAGAAAAATGTCTGATTCAATTTCCACATATAATTAAAAGGGTGTAGAAAGGTTTCATTTGAATGCTTAAGGGGAGTTATGAGCTCTGCACATTTTATAGAAGACAGAGTAGAAAGCACTGAAAATTGATATTTTCTTTAATAATTAAATAAGGAAATTGCTAATATTCCTGCTTTTAAAAGATGCTGATTGTAGCATTAAGGTGTTTTTTAATTAAATGCTTAAGATGAAAAGATACTCTGATATTGTAGTCTTCTGCTATGAACATTTATAAGCTCTATAATAACTGTGAAAGTAGTTGAAGTAAGTAAATAAGTAATAAAAAGCACATCAAAGTAGTTAAAATGAGACAGCCAGATGGCAGAGAATTGCAGTTCTTGCTGTAATTTTATCAAAATTACTATTGTCATGGCATGTTAGTTTTCATAAGAATTTGTACAGTCACTGATCTTATACAGACAAATTAATTTCAGGTTCTCTCATGTGTAGTCACATAACAGCTATACTTGAGCACGCACAAAAGAAAATTAAATAATCATAGTCACATAAACTTGAAAAGCAGCACAATTTCTTAAGTTTATTATTCCATAACATCTTGGGATCAGTGATCACTTCTCTTATAGTAGACTCAAATTGATCTACAAAGGTATTTTCATTATATAGTTTTTGCTGCAGATAATCGTCATTATGAAACTGTAGAGCATTGGTTAAGATAGTAGAATTACTGATAATGCATAAGATTTTTCAAAAACATGCCTTAGAGTTTCAGCCCCTCAAATATTATATTAGTGTTCTTTCTGAGGCAAGTAGGATGAACAATTTGAAGCAATTGAACCATTTACATCTGTTAAATATATTATAATTACATGTCTTTTTGGTAAAAGATGATATTTATTGAATGTCTGTGATGAACAAAAAGTCTTGGCTGTAAGTGTAATGTAGTTAAGGCTCCGCTTCCGATTTTCTTTATGATGTTGGGTGTTTGGGATCCTTTCCAATCAGGGTTCATGCAGTTTTGTAAGCGAAAAAGTGTTCGACAATTTGGGGGATGATCTACGCTAGCAACTAGACAGGGAAGTGTACCCCTATTGGTTCTGTTGAACCTTTCTGCTTTCAGGACCAACAACTGTGGTTCTTCTTTGTGGTCACTCTGCATTACACACATATGAGTTTTGCTGCATGGTGCAAGGCCTTGATCAAACTTCCACAGCTTCATATCACAGAATGGGCAAGAGTCCCGCCCTGCCCCTTCTGGGGGTCCAGATAAAGGAAGAGGGCTTCTGCTCAGCCCCTCAGTTCCTTTCCGGCTGCATTTGCAGTCCTACTAGCTCACACTCTTGTTTTGCTATTTCTAAAAAAGAAAAGGAGGAGAGGAGAGGAGAGAAATTATTTCTACCTTCCCTCTACTATATCTTTATGAAACTTCTACAATGACTTACTAAACCTCCAGTCCTATACTCCCTGTTCTGAGTCTGCTCTTGCTGCATCTCTCTCTCCTACCTCTGAGAAAGAGGAACAAAGACTCCCTTCCTCCTTTCCATGTGCTTCTTTTCTTCTGTCCACATGACTGATCCTGCTTTCTGTCCTGTGCCTCATGCACCACTCACAAACGGTCATGCCCACTGCCTCCTTTGCCTCTGAGAAGGGCACATCGTGAAGATGTGCCCACACTGCCAGGCTTTTAAGAAGCAGATATTTCCCAGTTGTCTCTCTCCTAAAACAGTTATAGAAGCACTGAACTATGTTCTGGATGAAGCACTGGAATTGCTGAGAGCGAACAAACTGAAACTCAAGACTCAGTTGCTATTGGTTAGTATGTACACAAATTCAGGATCAGGAGTATAGCCAATTCTAAATAATTTACATTCCCCCAAGGGATCAGCTTCACAGTTTCTGAATCCCACATTGCTTCTAGATGTCCGCATTCTGCTATGGCTAGTGGAATGGATCCAGCCATAGTGATAACTGGCTTGGTCACTTCTCACATAGATTGCTGTATCTCAGTCTATGTGCGGCTGCCCTTGAAAAGTGTTTGGAATCTGCATAAGTTGCAAAATGTGGCAGCCAAATTGCTTTTCATTGTATGTTTTCCAGACTATATTACATCACCTTTATAGTAATGCACTGGATTTTGCTTTGTTTCCACTTCAAGGTGCTGGTACTTACCTATAAATTCCTAAACAGCTTTAAACTAGATTGACTGAAAGACCGTATCTTTCCACATAAACCTGCCCTTAGGCTGCAATACATTCTGAGCCCTGATGCATATCTCAGCACCAAAAGAAGCTCTGTTGGCAAGAATATAAGCCTGAGCCTTTCTTCTGGCAGTATTTTGCTTTGGAGGTCCTCATGTATTACTACTACTACTACTACTAGTAGTAGTGGTACTATACGACTACTATACCATCCGTAGCCAAAGCTCTCTGGGCAGTTTACAAGAAAGTATAAAAACAATAAACTACACTAGATAAAACAACATTAACAATAATTGTTTAACAATAATTTACCATAGTATAAAATGCATTAAAATGCAATAAAATGCAGCAAATGATATGGCCGAGAATAAAAGACCCCGAATGACCAGAGAGGACTTTAAAGGGCTCTATAAAGAAGGCTATCTTGACCTGG
This sequence comes from Varanus komodoensis, assembly GCF_004798865.1. Taxonomy (NCBI): domain Eukaryota; kingdom Metazoa; phylum Chordata; class Lepidosauria; order Squamata; family Varanidae; genus Varanus; species Varanus komodoensis. The sequence continues at coordinate 21,387,040 of NW_025335468.1, forward strand.
CACTGAAAATTTGGTGCCAGGCAGGTCACAGCAGGGAGGTTGTACCAAAGATGGGGGTGGGGGGGTTAGGCCAATCAATGGACATAAATATTATATACTTTATTTATAATGTAAAATGTAACATACACACATATCCTTTTTCTCCTTCTTTGTTGAACTTTTCATTAGTTACTTTCTAGAGGGCATGAGGGGTTTCTGAAATAAATCCTTTTACAAAACTATTTCTTTAAGGTCGCAATTAATTTCTGATGAAGAATTTCCCTATGAAAATAGTTTCATTTTCATGGGGAGGAAAGCTATGGCAAATCTAGACAGCATACTAAAAAGCAGAGACAGCACCCTGCCAACAAAAGTGCGTATAGTCAAGGCTATGGTTTTCCCAGTTGCAATGCATGGTTGTGAAAGTTGGACCATAAGGAAGGCTGAGCACCAAAGAATTGAGACCTTTGAATTGTGGTGCTGGAGGAGACTCCTGCAAGTCCCTTGGACTGCAAGGTGATCAAACCAGTCAGTCCTAGAGGAGATCAACCCTGACTGCTCTTTAGAAGGCCAGACACTGTAGATGAACCTCAAATACTTTGGCCACCTAATGAGAAGGAAGGACTCCCTGGAGAAGAGCCTAGTGCTGGGAGCAATAGATGGCAAAAGAAGAAGGGGATGGCAGAGAATGAGGTGCCTAGATGGAATCACTGAAGCAGTTGGTGTGAGGTTAGGTGGACTCCGGGGGATGGTGGAGGACAGGAAGGCCCGGAGGAATGTTGTCCATGGGGTCGCGATGGGTTGGACATGACTTCGCGACTAACAACAACAATACCAGAGTATAAGGCGACTCATGTATAAGACAAGGTTGATATTTTGGGCTGTTTTTCTGATGTTTATCATATGAGGGGGGACCAACCCCCCAAAAAACAGGAACTGTCTTCTGGAGGGTGGTCCCCTTGTAGTACAGGCTTCCTCAGCTGGGTGAGTGTTCTAGGAACCCATCTGCATCACTGTACCCAGCTGGGTTGTTGTTCAGCTTCAGTAAGGTTTTTTTTTGGAGACTCTTTCAATGTGTTTGCCTATTTCATGATGGCTGATTTACACGAACAATGTGCAGCGGTGAAATTTTGTTCAGCTGAGTGTTTATCAGTTTTTGACCAAAAAACTACATGACCCTTGTGCCCCACCCTCCCTGTTTACCCAGTCTTGCCCCTTGTGACTTTTTTGTTGTTGTTTTGTTTTGTTTTGTTCTGTTTTGTTTTGTTTTGCTGGATGAAAAAGTCCTCAAAAAGAACACTTTGTCTATGTGGAAGAGGTGAAACAAAAAACAGCAGAAGCACCAGAAGGCATCAAAATTGACGAGTTCAAAACCCATTTTGAGCAGTGGAAAAAACATCTCGATAGGTATATTGCAGAGTACTTTGAGGGTGACTGAAGTTTGAACATATAAAAATAAATACATGATTTTTTATGAATAAATTTCTGATTTTTTTTAGTCCCCCCTCGTATGTTGGGTGTACAAGACACCCCCAAATTCACAGTATAAATGTCCTTATATAGGTAAGCCGTCAAATAAAGCTTTCAACTAAAGCAGTGTTCCCAATTAATTGGACTGCAGATACTTAAAAGTTACTATTTTTAATGTAAGTACTTCTGAAAGCTGCGATGACAAGGACAGGTGGGTGCTGGATTTGAGACTGGGCATTTGACTGAGCGCTAGGCTCACAGTGTGATGCAAGATGAGCAGGGAAGGCTCCTCCTCCTAGCCACCACTGCAGCCAGCCCACAATGGTGCACTGCCCCCCTGCAAGTGTGGGTGGGATGGGTCCCAGACTTGGGAAAAGGCGTGTGGCTGCACATGTCACAATGCAGAAGACAAATTCTGGCAAGAAATTTTTCACCTGGCTTATAAGATGACCCCAGATTTTTGCTTGGCTATTTTTGGTTTCAAGGGTTGTCTTATATGCCAGTATATTCAATAAGGAGTATTAATATTACTCTTCTTATTGTATATTCCACTGACAGATATTATATGGAATATATTATATTCCACTGTAGGCCATATTGCAAATAACTTTTAATGAAAGGTTATTTGCAATATGGCCTACAGTGGAATCACCCCATTAGAGTGGTGATCTCCATGATGCTAGGCATAAGTGAAATCTACTGACAAAAGATACTGGTTGAGGAATTTAAGTGTACAAAGGATGGGGAATCTTTCGGATGTTATTTGCAGAAAATCTGTGTAAATTCCCTCATTTCATTACAATAGGGCAGAAACATTTTATTTGTATCATGACTTACTGTAATCTGCTTTGAGCCTGGCAGAAAAGTGGAATTAAAGTTTTCTGAATATATATGAGACACCTAGGTATAAACCTTCGGTCAGCTTTCAAAATTCAGCAATGGGCAATAATTCTGCTTTTGCAATAATTGAGGATCTGAATTAGTTTAGGATGCATTCCAGGATGCATTCCGGTGGTGTTAAGCATAACCCTGAGAGGGTGGGCGAAGGTGGAGGTAACTTCCATTCCCCTCTTTTGTGCAAAGCAGCTTGACAGATGATTTTGGCTAACTACAGTGCTTCAGAGGTGGAGGGAAGGAGGCTGAGGCACTACCATGATATGTTGTATTGGTGGTGGTCTCCTCCCCTCTGAAATAAGTCACCAAAGCTGGATCATTAAGCTATTCAATGCCTAGAAAAGGAGAAATGCCTTTGCCTCATGCCTAAAAGGTGACAGAGTTGGTGGCAGGTCAGATTCCCCAGGGAGAGCATTGCATGAACAGGGTGGAGGGGGTTGTCACAGAAAAGACCTGTTCTTTTTTTGTCACCCTCCGAACATCTGCCAAAGAGGGTCTCACTTTTGAATCTTGGCCTGGACAGATTCATATGGAGAAAGGTAGCCCTTGAAGTGCTGGGGTCCCAACGTGTGCAAAGTTTTGTCGGTCAAAATCAGCACTTCAGAACGGTCATGTCAGAACTGGAGTTATTTTGAACAAGTCTGGCTGCTGCTGTTTGCACTAGCTGCTGTGTCCAGGCTTTCTTCAAAGGCAGCCCAGCGTGAAGAATGTTGTAGTAATTGAACTGAGAGGCTATGAAAGCATAGACCACTGAAGCCAGACTAGTTGAAGCTGACAGGAGGCACTCCGTGCCACAGAGGCCACTTGTGTCCAGTGACAACCATGTATCCAAGAAAAGTCCCAAATGGCATATCCACTCCTTTGGAGGCCAGCAAATCTGTTAATTTCTCCTGGATGGCACATTACATATAGTGAACAAAAACAAGTTCAAAATACCCTAAATTTTAATTGTGGAAATACAACAGAAAGTACTGCTAATTATGCTGAACAGGCGTGTATTAAAATAATCCAAAAGAGACATCAAAATGATGTTCAACACTTATTTTTAATTTACACATATGTTAAAAAATCTAAATTGCAGCTACAGTCATGTTTGCATATTTTCATCCTATATCTCTATAGAGCTTGGTCCCTGCCTCCCTGTCTCCCTGCCTCCCTCTCTCTCTGTGTCCATGCACCCATGCACACTGAATATACAAATGTGCAGGAAACCCTTATTTTTGATAAAACACTTGAAGTATTCATCTAGAAAAACACCTACTCCCGCACAGTGTGTGTAAATTAGGACCAAGCATGCCAAAAGTTGCAAATTTCAGCATGGTAGGTACAGATGCAAGCTCCCCTACAACAAAATAAAGACTATTCTTATTGTTATCTTGACGATAAATCAGAGACATGAAGGACAGGAAATTGGTAATGTCTCAGGGTATAGAATGCAAAGAAGAAGGAAAGCCTATGATGAGTCCAGGAAAGAGGGTCTGTTTTTAATCAACAGTGATATTTGAAATCTGAAGCATTTCATGCCTTCAAAATGAAGAATATCTTGAAGTGCAAGGTTAGGTGCTATCCTTTATTTCTTTACCTGAGAGTAAGCCCCAATGAACTCATTAGAACTTCTGTGTAGCCATGAATACGCTTGTGCAATTAGTTTTTATGAAGTGAACATAGAACCAGAATGCTAGTAGTAGTAGTCATAGTGGTACAGTGGTACCTCAGCTCACAACTCTGGTCACGACCTGAACCAAGTCAAATTTCCCTATAAGGTTCAATGTTAATAAGGTTAATCCATTCTATAAATATTTTTTTTAATCACAAAAATTTGAAACAAAGTAAAAAGAGCAAAAGTAATAAAGTACAGTACAGTAGAGAATACTTAACTAGGTGGGGGGAGGCTATTGTTTGGAAGGAGAGTCCAAACCATAATCGTGCGATACTGATCGTGCTTGGGAGGGGAGGAGATGGCTGCAATCGCGATCGTGCTTGCGGGGGAGATGGCTGCAATCGCAGTCGTGCTTGTGCAGGGAAGACAGGCATGATCGCGATCGTGCTGGTGGGGTGGGGGAGATGAGTGCAATCATGATCGTGCTTGTGCAGGAAAGGTAGCCGCGATTGTGATCATGTTTATGAGGCAACATGGCTGCGATCATGGTTGTCACCCAATGCGGAGTTCGCGGACTGAGGCAAATTGTTTTTGAAATTTCTGTTTGCAACCTGATTTGGTTATGAACTGAGGCGTTCACGAGCCGAGGTACCACTGTAGTTGCTGTTGTTTAGTCGATTGGGTATTTCCTGTTAGTTTCATCTATTCTGACTCTGCACTTTGCAGTTGAACTGAGAACTTAACATTCTTAAGGCAGGCAATCAGTCAACACGTCCATGTAAAAATACGGAAGGTTTCACTCGACTTTCATACCAGGAGTGATTATAAAAACACTGAAATTAATTTGGCATTCATATTTTAGAATTCATCTGTATGAGGTCTCTGGGAATAAGGAAGGACTATAGTGATATTTCAAACATTTTAAGAAATAGTACAGTTGACGGAACTGAAGGTCTGATAGCTTGCCTCAATAACTGATGAATCCCTTTGTTGACTGCATGGGGGATAGAGTGAGGAGAGATTCAGAATTTTAAGTTTCAGTGTATAAGGCTACATCATGGCCATGTCATATCAAGAAACATTCTTTTCTTCAGCTTTATTGCTTAGTTGGATGAGGCCTGGAAGAATAGAAGTGGGGAATTTGTAGCAGGTCCTTTGCATGCTCAGAGAAGCATAGTGTCATAATCTTTGGTGATTTGTAGACATGTACTTGATTAATAAGACTGATTTTAGTATAGGGGTACACCTGGTATGAAGCCTACTAACAGATATGATGAAGTTGGAGAAGATGATGAAAAAAATGGCTACGGTTATTAAGCAATGATGCAAATTCCTACATGGGGATAGCAGACAATATGACAAATCGATGGGATCCCTTTTTGATCAGAGAATCCACCCTCTCTTCCAGACTTCAAAAATGAAGGGAATGCTGCCTAGTTATACCAAAAAATGGTAACTAGAGGATAATCTGGCAACATTAGCTTTGGAAGTTTAAAAGATATCTTAATCATCAGCCAGGAATGCCTTATATGTAACTGGCTTTCTCTGTGGATAAAATAATTGGAAACTAACATAAAAAGCACCTGGATGAGAGGGAGGATTGGAAGAGAAAAGGAAGAATTAAGTAAATAATAACATAAGCAGCTGGAAGCAAAAAGGGAGACGAGCAGCTGATGTAGCAGAGAAAAGAAAAATGAAGAGTTACACTTGAAAACCTGTTATTACCAGGAAACAATTTCTAAATATGGCTTTAAAAAGCATGTTTAACATCAAATATGTCTTATTTCATTAAAGCCACTTATACATCTTCTACTTAAGCATTAGGGAATCATTTTCGCTCTTTGGTTTTATTTTTGTTCTATGCGTCTAAAATAAAATCTAAAAAATGATTTCTGTCTAAAACTAAAACACAATGGTAGATTAGGAAGAATGTTGACAAAGGAAGAAAATTTCCTAAGGTACAGAAATAGCCTATGGACTTATGAAAAGCAGGTTAAATGCATTCATCTCTAGAATATATATGAATCCTGTTTCAATAAGCTAACATTTTCCATATTTGTCTAGGAGTCCCAATGAAACAGTAGTTAGGAGAAAGCAAAGCACACCTCATGCTGTTTGCTCATCTGGTTTACTTATGTATGGATTTGTCAGATAATTATGTGCTCATTGTGACATTATCTAAACATTTTACAGAATTAGCTCTCAGTTATGTGGCATCTAGCATGTGTGAGTACTAATCTACCTATGCAGAATCCTTGTCAAAGAGTTCTGTATTTTTCAGCTTTTTGTTTGTTTCCTAAATTTGCAGGACTGGGGTATGATGTTGCTTACATAGCTCTTGGAATGACTACTTTGATTTCTCTTCTCACCTCTTACTTTAGAAGCCAAGTTTTCATTTGGGGGAACTGTTGTTGCTAGTCGCGAAGTTGTGTCCGACACATCGCAACACCATGGACAACATTCCTCCAGGCATTTGGGAGGACAGGACTATTTAAAATAATTAACAATCTATCCAGATAGGAGACCACTATTTCCCCCCATTTACTCACTGATCTTCCCCAATATTAGTTTTATTGCAGTAAGACATCTTTCTTCCTTTCTTTACATGTGTCTATCTGATAAATGCCTTGTAATGCAGCATTTTAATATATTTCAAAAGTGGATATAAAGCCTTATTAGATAGATGACTGAAATCTTGTTTTGGCCCTGCCTGCTAGCTCCCAGGTTTACATCACTGGCATCCATCAGAGTCTTAAAAATGCTTCCCCACCTTGGCCTTCTCATATTTATGATTGGGTGTTGCTCATCTGTACATTTAAGCAGAACAGAACAAGTGCCTACTGGATTGGACAGTGTTATTTAGCCCACACTGATGATTCACAAAAGGAATGTAGTTTTTTGTCTAAGAAGAAACCTGCATATATGTGAGCACCACCTTTTTTTTTTTAAATAAATGGAAAATTTAGCGCACAAAGGACCTGCAAATCTGTTACATAGAGGTAAATTGACCAGATGCATATTACATTCTTGTAACCTGATTATACTGGACAATATGTGTACAGGTAGGTGATTTGAGTCAGTGGTATCTTAGGGGAAAATTCTGATGTTTTGCTTCATCATTGGTTGGGAGCACTGAAAAGTAATTAGATTTTTTTCTTGTTTCAAATGGAATTAGCAAGGAATACTGTTTCCAAATTGCACTGATTTGCATACACACAACAGACTCACAACCTTACATGTAATGTTTGCAGATTTGGAAAAATAGCATTTTGTGATGTAAAAATGGAACAACCTGCTGCCAATACATAGACAAAATGTAATGGTTTCTTTCATATCTCCAATGGCAAAACAGGCTTTTAAGAACTTGCTAACCATTGTGCATTGAGCTGTCACCTTCAATGTACCTTTGAAACTCCAACTTTTTCTTAAAGGGGAAGATGGGAAACAGAAAGTGTATAGTTTCATTCACACAGACTTTGTCAGAAAGTGAGGCTGTGATATGATTTCTGTCACAAACAATCTGCTTGAAATTTTTCTGTCTTTACTTTCAAACATGGAGTGGCTTGTCTATTTTCTAACCTTAGGTGATGAGATCTGCTGCCTTGTCAGATAGGATTTGAGTTCACTCACTACCTGCTTGTTGACTACAGCGCAGACTCACTGTGGTGGCAGGGAAAGCCTCTAGGCCACTCAGCATCTGTCTCTTCTTGTAATTAGTTGCAGTCTTGTGTATAGAGCAAAACAGATTTTGTGCTACAAAAGAATGCCAGACAAAGACAGGAGTTTCAGGAAGACTTTGTAAATGTTTGTTGTTCTTCCTGTTCAGGGTTAAACATCATCTTGTTGCAAGTGCTCTTGCCAATTTTACCCAGGTACAAGTAGGTGTTTTGCAGTTACAATTAAGTAGGACTGTTGACTGCTTTGATTGGAAGTATAAAACATGCAATTCTTTTCCTTTCTTACTTTTTAGTACAGCCCTTTTGTTGGCCAAGTTTCGAAATTTTACTGCCCAAAGCTTACACTACACATGGCAGTGACCGATCAATTGACTCCATAGAGGACAGGAGACCTGAAGTAGCTTACCATCCTCTGTAGCTTACCTTTTCATGGTCCATCACCAGAACTCTTTAATCTCCAACATCAAAAAATGTTCAACATCAGTGAGGAGAGTAGTGCTGGATAAGCAGGTATTGGAAGGAAGGTGAAGAGGGGTCAACTCCCTTCACCCATTATTTTTCTTTCACCGTTAAAATTGCAGCACCTCCCCACATTGTAGGTAATTGGGAGCAGACGTGGGTTTAGACAGTAGTTCTGTTGCCAGCATGTGTAGCTGAAGCTTCTGTGAAAATATCTTCCCATTAATTGTTAAGCAATGCTGATGAAGAACATATACAGACATCCTGCCCCAATTATTTGGAGGGATACAGTGCATTTACTTCAAGAAATTCAGCCCAGCTTGGGGTTCATCAAGGTTCAGAGAACTTATAGGACTATGCTTTCGCCATGAGGACATCAACACTTGATCACTTTCTGGGTCTAGATTTAGCAACATCATGTAATCAAACAAGAATAGATTAAGTGCTCCACAAATATAATGGGCATGCTCGTAACTATCAGTAATATAGTTGCACATAATGCACAGAATGACTTTCTTCCACTGTTTTGATTAGATTTTATCTACCCTGAACTTTTTTTTTAAACATCCATCAAGGCTTTAGCAACACGCTATCTCCATCCTTTGACTGGTTGTAGAGTCTCCTCTCCTCTTTTGCTTTATTTTTTCATTCCTTTCTAGTCATCATATAAACCCTGTAAAAACTTTGGACTCGAGGCCCTCTGTGTATTTTTCAGTCACAATTTATCTTCAGAAGTTTCCTTCTATACAAATTTCAGCCTCCACCCCTTTAGTCACTTTTCCATTTGTTATTTGTGTGAGTGTACTTAATGATTAATTTTTATTTTTATTTATTTTTACTTTTTAACCAGCTTTTGGGCAGAAGCCCAATCATGTTGCTGCAGGTTTGTCCTTGTCAACCAATGGGAAGATTACAGCCAGAACCCCTATTCTTGTTGTCATTGCTGTTGTTTAGTCACAAAGTCATGCCCAACCCATCATGACCCCACGGACAACATTCCTCCAGGCCTTCCTGTCCTCCACCATCCCTCAGAGCCCACCCAAGCTCACACCGACTGCTTCAGTGACTCCATCCAGCCACCTCATCCTCTGCCGCCCTCTTCTGCTTTTGCCATCGATCATTAATATCCCACCATTTTTCCCCCTGCAAAGAACCTAAAGCACCTTACATTGTCCTCCTCAACTCCATTTTTACCCTCAGAACAACAACTCTGTGAAGTAGGTTAGACTGAGGGTGAGTGACTGGCCCAAGCTCACCCAGTGAGCTTCAACTCCCAGGTTCCCAAGCCAACACCATAAGCACCACGCCTGCTCTCCTTTCCCATCTGATGGGAGGAGAGTTGCATCATGAGTTAACTCTTCTCCCTCACAGAGGACAGGCAAGGACCATGTGCCCAGGATTTTTGCTGTGATTCTCTCCTCTGTGGCTCTTCCCAGCCAATGCTCTCCTTTCCTTTATCCAGAACCAAGCTTGTGCTTATTTCTGCTCAACAATTTCTTTTCTCAACCCCCATTTTTCTATCAATATTTGTTCTATCACTTACCAGACTTCCCTCACCTTTTTGTTTACTCCATTCTATCTTTAAAAACACAAAGCAGATATTGCTTCCCTTTTCTGGCTCTGCTGCCTTTTTGCCAGAAGATGGCACCACCTAGCTAAAAGAGCTCCCAGCCTAGTTAGGAAAGAGAAACAAGAGTGGGCAGAAAGACGTATCAGACTCATCACCACTGACAACACTCCACGCCCACTCATCCTTGTAAAGCCAACAGGTTGCTGCTGCTTCCAGTAGCAAAGAGTTTACTAAAGGTCTTGTAGCATCCATGCATAGCTGATGTCTGCACCCAGGCAAGGTTGTCATTATCCTGCCGCACAGCAAATGCAAGTGGATTGGAGTAGAGCTCTTGTGGAACCGGGATCGTGCTCCCTTTCCACAGTTCCTTCCTTGAAAGAGGCCAATCAAGCATCGATGAGTTTGCAAAGGCAAGTAAAGGGCTTTTTGCGGGGGCGGGGTACAGGAGGAAGAGAAGGTTGTGATACACTGTTGTTTTCCCATCTGGATTAGATGAAAGCAACTCAAGAAAACTCAACCAGCTACTTGAAGATGTGATGGGGGCAACAAAGCAAGTGTTCTCTGCTGTCTTTGCCAGCATTCAGTGGGCATGGTCCTGTGTTCTTATGCATGTGTGCCCACTTTCATGACAAGTTTTGTGCCACTGGTACTCTGGTTATCTATGATCTTTTCTTTCGTATGGTCTTACATGTATGCTGGTTCACAGTCCAGATCCGCTAGAACGCTATGCTCAGAATATTAACACTGTGGTAAGCTACTAGAGTCCATTCTAAAGGAGAACAATGACAAAAAGAGGTTTCAGTTCTAGATTTGAAACAAAGATTGCCTTGGTTGCCCTCAGGGATGACCTTTGCCAGGAAAGAGACAGGGAGAGTGCAACCCTGTTGAGTCTTGTGGACCTTTCAGTGGCTTTTGACACTATCAGCCATGGTATCCTTCTGGACAGGTTGGCTGGATTGGTTGAGGGTTGGAGGTACTGCTGTCTGACTGACTGTGTTCAGAAGATAGTTGTGGTTAAGCCATGCTGGGAGATAGTTGTGGGTCTGCCATGGGGTTCTACACTCTATACCCCTTGCTCTTCAACATCTATATGTCATTCAGAGGTGGGAGCTGAGATGTCATCAGTACTCTGATGACACTCAGCTCTGCCTCTCATTTTCATCAAATCCAGAAAAGGCCTGGAGGAACTGGCTCCCCAAAGAAGGCCTGAAGCCTTCCGTACAATCATTTTGGCTCTATTTTCTACATATAAAATAGTATTGTAATAAATTTAAATTCTCTATATTGTTCAAGTGAAATACTCTTTTGATGAATCAACCACTACACTGATGGAAGTTACATTCTTGTAAAATTCTAATGTGGAACTTTTATTGGTATGTTTATGTTTTTAACCGTTTTGATAATATATTTAATTACTATTTATTGCATAATTTTGTATAATATTGTTGATGGATGTACACCACCCAGAGAGTCCTGGCTGGGAGTATTAGTTGTGGTTTTATAAATCAAACAAATAATAAATAAATAGTGGTCATTCCGATTACAAAAACATCAAGAACTCCAAGTGAACTGAACAATAGAATTTGCAGCAAATCCAAACCAAAATTGTTGTAATCCAGCTCTTCTGGACAACATTCAGCATGTCTTTGCTCTGAAGCTGCTTCCTACTTATTCTCCAAAAACATCAAGTAGCTACACTCTGATATCATGCAGCCTGGTGAATTCTTGATTATTGGTGGCCATCTCCTTTATATTGCCAGCTAGTGGGTCAGGAGCCAAAAGGAACTAAGAACACAAGAAAAGCCATGCTGGATCAGATCAATAGTCCATTCAGTCCAGCATTCTGTTCACATGGTAGCAAACCAGTTGCCCATAGGATCCCTCAAACAGGATGGGTGCAAGACCTTTTCCTGCCCAAGCTCCTCAGCAACTGGTGTATGTAGGCGTGTAAACTTGGTAAAGGAGGAAGCCAGTAGCTCATGTGGCTAGTAGCCTCTGATAGCCTAACTCCCCCATGAATCTGTCAAATCCAGATCGGAGTAAAACACCACTTCCTATGGAAGAGAATTCCACGCTATGTGAAGAAGTACTTCTTTTTATATACCCTAAACCTCCCACCAATCAGTTTGATTGGATGACCTTGGGTTTGAGTGTTATTATTTATTTATTTAAAACATTTCTATACCGCCCCCATCACAACAAAGCCTCGGGGCGGCTCACAAAGAATACATAAAAACATACATAAATAATAATAATATAACAATTAAAAAAAATTAAAAAAACCCCAGTGCATTCTCAGCTAACAATTTTAAAATCCTAATTAATTCAATAATTTAACAATTAAAATAAATTTTATATAAAAAGGTCTTAGCCTGTCACCGAAAAACAAATAACGATGGCGCCAGACAGACCTCTCTGGGGAGCGCATTCCATAGATGGGGCGCCACTGCAGAGAAAGCCCTACTCCGGGTACTCACCCTCCTAATATCATTCACAGAGGGTTCCCAGAGAAGGGCATCCGTTGCTGATCTCAAGGGGCGGGAGGGCATATATGGGCGCAAGCGTTCCTTTAGATATCCAGGTCCCAAGCCGTTTAGGGCTTTATAGGTCATAACCAACACCTTGAATTGGGCCTGGACTTCAACCGGGAGCCAGTGGAGCTGATGGAGAACTGGGGTTATATGAGAACAACGCCCAGTCCCTGTCAGCAACCTGGTAGCTATATTCTGCACCAACTGAAGTATCCGGACCGTCTTCAAGGGTAGCCCCACGTAGAGCGCATTACAGAAATCTAATCAGGAAGTTATCAGCGCGTGTGTCACTGTTGCCAGGCAGTTGTTCTTCAGGAAGGGATGCAGCTGATGTATCAGCTGAAGCTGAAGGAAGGAGCTCCTCGCTACCACCGTCACCTGAGCTTCTAGAGACAGCTCAGGGTCGAGGAGCACTCCTAAGCTGCGAACCCTGTCCCTCAGAGGGAGCACAACCCCATTTAGGACAAGGCCCAAGTCCCCCATCTCGAGGCCCGAGCCACCCACCAACAGGACCTCCGTCTTGTCTGGACTGAGCAGTTTACTGGCCCTCATCCAGCCCATTACCTCAGCCAGGCACCAGTTCAGCACAGCCACTGCCTCACCTGGATTGGTGGAAAATGAGAGGTAGAGCTGGGTATCATCAGCGTACTGATGATTCTGCAGCCCACACCTCCTGATGACCTCTCCCAGCGGTTTCATATAGATGTTGAATAGCAAGGGGGACAAAATGGACCCCTGCAGAACTCCATGGCATAACTGTCAGCACCACCTTCTGAAATCGGCTGTTGAGATAGGAGCGGAATCACCGCCACGTGGTGCCTCCAACTCCCAATCCCCCCAGCCTATTCAGAAGGATACCATGGTCGATGGTATCGAAAGCTGCTGAGAGGTCCAGGAGAACTAACAGGGATGCACTCCCCCATCTCTCTCCCTGCACAGGTCATCATACAGGGCGACCAAGGCAGATTCAGTGCCATACCCGGGTCTGAAGCCAGACTGAAATGGGTCCAGATAATCAGTTTCATCCAAGAGTGCTTGGAGTTGTCCTGCCACCACTCGCTCTAGCACCATGCCCAGGAATGGGATGTTGGCCACCAGTCTATAATTGGTGGCCACCTCTGGATCCAGGGATGCCTTATTTAGGACTGGCTGGACTACCGCCTCCTTTAAAGGGGCAGGTACCCAGCCATCTCTTAAAGAGGTGTTGACCACCTCCAGGATCCAGGTCCCAATCCCATCCTTGGCTTTCTTAAGTAGCCAAGATGGGCATGGGTCTAGGGAGCAAGTGGTAGGACGTACTTTGTCCAAGTATCTTGTCCACATCATCAGGCCACAACAACTGAAATTCATCCATTAATTGTGGACTCGACAGATATTTGTGGACTTGAAAGATACATGAATACTTCCTTAGGTCACCCATGAATGAGTAGAAGTTTTGTCATTATATTCATCTCATTATTTAGAAGTATATCTGATATGTTAGCCTAATTAGCTACATCCATTAAAAAAAATCTTGTGAAACAGATGTGATCCTTAATAAATGTATGTTGATGATCATTAGGCATTTCTCATAGAACTGCTGTCATATTTTGGTAAGAAATTTCAGGCATCTTAAGGCATTACAATATCAAGGAAAGTTCAGATCTGCATCGTAGTGCTTGAACATTATTGCATTACAATAACCTATTTCTGGTGACTTACAGGTATTTCAATAGGAAAAAAAAATCTGCATCACAGTGCTTGAAAATTTCAATAAACTATTGTGATTAAGGTTGATGAATAGTGAAATTTCTTTTCTGATGCTTTAGCTTAAATGCATTACAAATCCTATTTGAAATCCCATGTGTGAAATAATTATTTTGGGGACTTTATCATTCTGTCATAACTTAAAAGGTACTGAATAATTGCTGTTCACTCCTGTTGTGTTAGAATTCAAGTGAAGTGGAACCAAATCAAAAGTCTCTTGAAAAACAACTTTTATTCTCCCTTTTATCCAAAGCATAATCACTTCGTTTAGCTGATACCGACATGTATTCCCATAAGTGGAATTAATTGCCAATGATCTGTCACTTTTGCTCGCTTGTTCCCTTTTCATGCTACTGGTATGTGTGTTTTCCAAATGCTAGGTTAAATAGTTTTGCTTTAAAAAAAAACTTGCTTGATGTCTTTCTTTCGTAAAGAAAAGGCTTATTCCTTCACCTCATGTTCTTTATGCCACTTTTCTCTTGAAGAATACTTTACAAATGTAATCTGAAAGTTACTTCCACAACATGAAGTAAATATGTTTTTTGCACAATAGACATTGCTAAATACTAATAAAAATGATCATAGATCTCTCCATGTTCCATGGTGACCCCTATGAAATATAAAATGGTTGAGGACAAATAAAAGTCCCTCCATGTTTGTTGTCTGACCTCAGTGCAAGAGACAGGCAACACCAGCAAAAATCATTAACACCCTCCCACACACACACACTTTATTGTAGGTGCACACCAGCAGTACAGGGTGAGCCCATCCAGTAGGAATCAGCTCCCTTCATTCAACTAACATACCCTATATATACATTTATATGGCAGTGACAAGAAATATAAGATGCATTCATAATAAAGGCAGAATATATATATTAGTAATGAGAGAGAGAGAGAGAGAGGGAGAGGGAGAGGGAGAGGGAGAGGGAGAGGGAGTATTTAGTTACTTTTTGTATACGGCCATCTTGACTTTCCTTGGTACCAAGACATCTGCTACCTTTGAGGACAAATTCTAACCTTCTTGATAAAGGTTTATTTGATAATTTTCTTAACCTTCTTATGTTTGACCCTTGTTATCATAAATAGGATACAAAAGGAAAAATATTTGTCAACAGGAAGAAAATAAAGTTACATGTCAAAGGTGTTACATATGGTCTTTTAGGATGGAATGGAAGGAAGGAAGAGTAGCGGCTTCTTTTATGCAGTGTCCTGGGAAGCACTTCCTGACACACAGAGCAGCAAAGGAGAGTTTTGTGAAGTCTTGCAAACAGCAGGAGCCCTTTTGAAGGGAATGACTCTAGGGGCCTGGCCCAGCTAAGGCACCTTGCTTTAGATATGAGGATAATCAGGACTAACAAAAAATCAGGACTAACAAAACCACTTGTGTGGACGATGATATATGGGTTATTGAATATAAGATTGAAATCTGGATGCAGATTCAGTAAAAAGTGACAAGAAGTTTACAAGCATCCCTCCAATAACAAATCTTCCTAATTCATAAATAAATTATTGTAATCTTAATGTTACTTTATTTTAAAATGCGTATAATGTAGTTTGTTTGTTTTAACCTTATACTGTTCACCACTTTAGAATCTATTTGTGTGTGGAGCAATACAGAAATACTGTAAATAATACACGATACATAATATGACAGATACCATTCCTGGGGCACTGGTTGCTTGGACACTAGCACATCCTTGTCCCAGGCTTAAAACCAAAGTTCAGGCTAACAAGCTTCAGTAGACTGAGATAAGCACAGTCCTATATTAGAGCTTAACTGGTTACCAAACAGCTTGAATCAAGATGAGAGAGAGGCATATGCCCATGAGAAAAGTTGAATTCAAACTGAAACTCCCCCTCCTTTCCTCCATTTCAGAAAGATTCTGACTCCATGCTCAGGTAGCTCCTGCGGCTTGAATGCTAGAGTAGGAACCTTGCGTGCTTCTGAACTGGTCTGCTCACTTCACCTGTCATCCCCTTACAGGGACAAGGAACTCTGTTTCAATCTTCTTCCCGCCCTGTTCTTGAATGTTTTCCTCCTTTGCTGAGGTGGGCTGGGTCTCACACCTGGTCTTGCTATCTTTGCTAGCTAACTTTGAAACTGCAAAGTCTGCTGACAGATCTGTTGAGCAGATTGTAGCATGGGAGAGTTTGGCCTCCTCTCTACTCAAGTTATGGATTTTTTATCTGACTTCCTCAGTTCCAGAATGTGCCAGAAGCTACTAGAAGCTATAAAAAGCTGCTACTGGAGTGAAGGGAGGAAGGGCAAGAAGCAACCCAGAAATCCCAATTAATTACAGTATTGAAGGCATATAAATATCCTTATCTCAAGGATGAGGTAAGGAGTTCAGAGCAGGCTTTCACTATCCTGCATATTTCTCATAACTGTGCTGTTACGATTATGTTAAAGGCCTGTACTGGACACTGGAAGCAGTTCATGTCAACTCCTTGTCACCATGTCTTCCAGTTATTTATCTCAGTACAGGAAGGCTGAAACGAGTATGGCTTCAGGAGCAAATGTCACAGGCAGCCCTGAACTCTCTCTGTAAGAGTAGAGAGATTGTCAGGACAAGGCCATGCAGGTCTTTGAAAGTAAGGTCTCATGCTGGATCCTAGCACAGATCTAAAGCCAGTGTGGAATTCAAGGAGGGGTGTCTTTAGCAGAGCAATGGAAAAGGTTAAAAGTTTTTGTTAGCTGACTATTAGATAGACATTGATGGTGGGGAGGGGAGCGTGATGAGACAGCAAAGGAGCAGAGAGAAAAATATGGAAGTAATTCAGGCAGAGATGGCCTGTGTAAGGAACCTAGTCTTTGCTGAGGAGACACAGACTAAGGGCCACATTTTGCCAGGATTAGAAAGCAAAGAATAATGGATGCTAAAGTCAGACTGTTGGTCCCTTTAGCCTGGCACTGTTGATGCTGATGGACATGGATCTCCATGGTTTCAGGCAGAATTCTTTTCTAGTCTTACCTGGAGATACTGAGGGTTGGATCTTTGACCTTCTCCATGCAAAACATGTGCTCCACCCCAAGCTATGGTGCAAAACTTTTGACCTTCCAAAGGCCTCAAATGCAACTGTTCGTTGGAATTGCTGTGAATTATGTTGCCCAAATCTGGGAAGCCTAGTAAGGCAGTGAGTTTGCCTGGTGTGCCTGACCAATAACAAACCAGCCAGGACAGGTCTTCAGGGGGAGGCAACTTTCTTCCAAGAGTAAAAGGGGCTACACACATGCTAGCAAAGCAAGGTTTGCATGCAGCACCCATGCAAAATGCACAGATTTCTAACTTTTATACTGTTAATTAAGCATTCTATTTCTCCTCCCTCTACTCTGTCCATTGTTCTATTGCTGTGTTCTTGCTCTAGTTTCAGCTCTCCCATCCCTGCCTGTTTTGATTTGTGGGAGGGGTCACTTCCTTAGTTTACACAGGAGTTAACTGCCATTGTATATGTGACAAGCTGGAGTGCCTCTAAGCCTTGAGGTTTATGATTAGGGCTAATTTGTCTATCAATGAAAGAGGCAGTTTTTTCTGGCATGAGTTTCAAGGTCAGAAATTTGGATTCTTCAAAAGGGGAGGATGGGCCTTGGGAAACTGGGCCTCTGGATATCAAGATGGAAGAGGTAGACGGGCTACCTTCTTCAGGTGTTCAGGTGGACTCTGAGAATACCCAGGATATGCGACTGCTGGGAGGGCGCATGGGACAGGAGCTCCAGGAGCCAGAGGAACCTGGTATGGCTCTTGACCCCATGATGCAGAGCTGGGAGAGAAGGGCTAGGCACCTAGAAGAGCAGCATACAACTAAGAGACTTGTCCTCTTCCAAAAGGGCCCTCCCAGAGGGAGGGGGGCAGTGTTATTCAAAAGGAGGGTTCTTGAAAGTAGTTGTTAGATTGGGTTCAACACACTGCTCGGTGCATGCTCAGAGACTCATTCTTTGCTGATTGTGCTTACTGAATGTACAGGTTCTTTGCCAAAGAATAGTCTGTTGGTTTGAAAGTGAGAAGGGGCAAACCTAGCTCCCAACAGGTATCCTGACAACCCAAATTTCTCCCCTGATAGAGATGACTTTCCCTTTCTAGGAGCTACAGTGAGAATATCTGAAGGGGGAGTAGAAAGGAGCTTTTCTGGGTCCTGCCTAAGTAAGCCTTGAATCTGGTTTTCTGGATGTGTGCATCTATGCATATGTGCATGTGGCCTCAGCCCCTAGAGCAGCATTGCATGTAGCCCTTCAGGCTGAAAACATGCACCTATTGTAAAGGGAAAAGTTACCAGTGTGGCTACAGGCCAAAAGTGGAGGACAAAGGAGAGAAATCAAAGATGAAGCTGAGGGTAAGTGCTTGGATAGGATTGACAGTAATATTGTTAATGGAAAATTTGTGTTACTTAGTGTACTTGTTTAAGTTTGGTTTCAAATACGGCTTTAACATTTTGTAGTATAATTGTTATGACATTTCCATTTTTGCCTTTTATAGTATTGTATTTTATGCAATCTTGTAAACCTCCCAGAAAGCTTCAGCTATTGCACACCATAGAAACAGAAATGCATAGTAATGATAATGAAAGTATATGAGAACAGGGTGCAGCGTGGCTCCCAGCTGGCTCCCACCAAGCCATCTCTCCCCTTCCTGCCCCCTCCAACAGTGGCACTGGAGCACCCTCACTGCCAATGTGATGCCAACTGAGGAAGAGGTGGTGGAGCACAGCCAGCCCCCGCACTGGTCCATGGCGAGTGGAATGCAGTGTCCCCATGGACCGGCAGGAAATCTGTGGACTGGCGCATGTCCACAGACCCGTGGTTGAAAACCACTGCTCTTCCCAAGGCTACCTTTGAAAAATATTTGAAAACGTGAGCAGGCTCCAAGTGCTGCAGGTTGACTGTAAATCTGGGAATGATACAAAAGTTTCACTGGCTGCTGGTTCATTTCTGGATGCAATTAAATGTGCCTATAAAGCCATACTGTGATCAGGACAGAGTGCCTAAAAGTTCACCTTCTAACCTGCCTGAGTTTCAAGAGCTTCAGAAGATACACTTCTCTCTATCCTGGCAGCACCAAGGAACTTAGCTTTAGCTGAGTTTTCTATTTAAGCTTACAATTGACATGTTCTTTTTATTTTATTTTACGAGCCACACTTATGTTTAGAGTCCAATAGCATTTTCCTTATATAATTTTGATGGAAAACTGCAGTGCAGCCAGTACACCCTTTTTAAATAAAAGATATTTTAAGGACATTTGAGTACGTCCTCTTCTTTTGGGTCACTGCATTTACATTCCGCAACAAAAGAACATGGTCTTTATGCAGTATTTCCCTTTGAGCATTCACATTTAAATGCACAGACCTAACGCCAAAGGTCCATACCTCAGTGAAAGAAAAACACAGCAACTATGTGACATGATGTCACATGCAGAACTCTCTAATCCGCTTGTTTGCTTCTATCTATCCATTACAGTGTGTTTTTTTCTATCTTTATTTTATATTTTATATTTCTACCGTAGTATTTTTTCATGCAATACATATATGTTCCCTTGTTTTCCTTTTGTGGCCACTGTCTTGAACGCTTAATGCATCAACTTAACAGAAACAGAAACAGCACCTCCTGTCAGCTAGGAGGTGCCAAGTTACTACTGTTGAAGGCAGGCTGGTTTTTCACATTTAACTGTGAAAAACATTCAACTGTGACACACAACTGTCCTTGACTTTCTAAGGAATATCTGTGTCAGTTGAAACCACTATCAGTTGGAAACATTGTTGATGTCAATACAATGTAATAATTTCTTTTGACTTAGTTTTACAATATTATGACTTTCTTCAGTGCTTTTCAATTTTAGCAAGCACACCCAGTTTTCTTCCATAGTGTAAACTATTTAGGAACTGATTTTACGGCTTTTAGGAGAGACTATTTCTTTAGTTATTGTTCTGATCATAAAGATACTTATTTAGGCCTTATGTAGGTGTTATAAAATTGTAAGCCCAGAAGCAAAATGGGAGTGTGTATGCAGGTCCACCTGCTCCTTTCCCAACCTCACCATGTGGACAGTAACTGCATTCAGCTGGACATAGCTGCAGTCCTCTGCACAATCAGGGTTTCTGATCATTTAAAGGGCTATAACAACATATTTTTGTCTAAATCACTGTTGTTCCAGAATTACTCATTGAGAGCTGAGTGAGCTAAGTTATGAGCTAAGTTCATACTGAACTTAGAATCTGAAAGTGCCTAACTGACTTAGGATCTCTGAAATATCATCAGTATTTTTCAAGCTTCCTGTTCATCTTGGCTAGCCATTCCTGGGTCCTTCTCTGTCAGAATGGTTTTAGAGTGAGTTGTTCATCCTTTCTTTATACTTCCTGTGAAATATTTGAAAGAGGGGCCTATGCACCATCCTGTGCAAAGAGCTTTTCCATGTACCTTTAACTCATGGATTTCACTAGGTTGGAAATGCTCAAGTTCTGAGTTCTCACTTTGCACAAAGAAAGTGCTCTTAGTATAAAGAACATATTGCCTTTGATTCTTCTGTGAATGCTTCCTTTCCTTCCATCACTAGCTTTGGAAACAGAACCTGTACACCAAGAGCTGTCATTCAGCTAGTCAATCATTTAATTACTCTTTTTTTATTAGGTTTCATATAGGATGCTGGGACATTTATTGAAATTGTAAGCTGGCTTAACAGGGGCAGTGCAATGATAGCTGTATAGCTAATTGCATGTGGTTATTACAAGCATGCTGTGGAAGATTTGCGATTTCTTGCACAATATTGAAATATAGATTAATGCAATGCTAACAATGATCATGCTAAGGCTTGAAAGCTGTTAGGCCTCATAGAGATGGGAGAGGTAAGGAGTATTTCTAAAATGATCACTGAAGTGTTCATGGGGGAAGGTGCTATGTGCAAAGTCATCAATATATTACTCAATACTGACTTGCTTAAACAGAAATAAAATGCAAATATTATTTCTGGGTTTTTGTATTTTTCCAAGTGACTGTTCCTGCTCATATAAAATCTTCTGTTCTACTTGGGAGGAGTGACATCTTTTCTGGATTTGTTCTTCTTACAGCACTGTAGATTCCCAACATGCTAGATGTTGGGTTGCATCTAACAAAATTGACTGATGAGATTTCTTGCATTTTGGGAGCTTTTTTCCCTTCCAGAATGCACAGTAGAGAATCCTCTAGCATGCGAAAAACATTCATGGGACAATCCCTGCATGCACTAAGTTTTGTGTCTGCCCTAGAGTCCTGTAGAGTGTGACACTTAGATTAAAATGCAGAGTTGCATTCTCAAACACTCCTACTTGATTTAACTGGAGCTTGAAAACGAAAGCCTAACTCAGGGTTAGCAATCTGGAGGAAAAGTATTAAATGGGTGAAAAGTCAGGTGTATTGACTTTCAAGCAGGTAAGGAAGTAGTGAGGATGGGTGCTCTGAAAACAGTTCAATATGAGGAGTCAGGTCAGAATCAAAAGCTTTATAGGATCGGGCAGAGGAACCATATTGACCCCTTAAGTAACTGATTCCTTGTGGATGTGAATGTATAGCTCCAATGCTACCCTTCTTGGTGATCATGGGTGAAGTACAACTAACCAGCACTTCCATCCTCTGGCAAGCTAAATAGTGACAGTTTCTGCTTTTACTGTCCCTAGCTCATGGGCTCTGGTGCTTTACAATAATATTTCAGTTCTGAACCCAATTTATATTTTAACAGTAAAACAGCATGATCCGTCGTTGCTTCCCATAAGTCCCGTTGTTGCATCCTATCAAGGGTGTGAGTAACATGGAGGCAAAAGTCACTTCTGTGCTCCTACTGCACTGCAAAAGATTTAGATACATTTTCAGCCTTCTCTGTCCAGAATGTCCTGAGGGGGTCTCACTCCTCTCTCTGCCCTGCCAGAATGTTGACCAGTAATGGTCTTCTAGGGCAGTATCTTTAGCTCAGACTACAATCAATGTGGAGGGAGCTCTAAATTTGGCATCCCAGTTGTGACCTCAGAGCATGTTTCCAAAGTCATAGCTGGGAATCTAATGTTCCCTATGGTTGTCCAAACAGTATCACAGTAGAGTTTGATGACACATAAATGCACATTGTTGAGTTCAGAGCTGAAACCATAGTGTATAACTACGTGTATGTCTATGCCGGTCTGCCTGACTTAATGTGAGGCTGCGTGCATATTTGGCTTTAGACCTCTGGCCCTAGATTTGAATCTGTAGTTCGATTAGGAATGGATAAATCTGGATTCTGGTCCCCACTTGGCCATAAAGCGAATTAGGTGACACTGGGCCAGTCACAGATTTCCTGCTTAACCTCCCTTACAAGGTTGTTGTTGTGAGGAGAAAACTGATGGAAGGAGGAGGCTCATGTAAGCCACCTTGAGTTCCTTGCAAGTGGAAGCAAGGCAGGACATAAATGTACGGTATCATTATTAATATTATTATTAATAACAATTCATTTCCAGGTCCATGTCATTGTCCCATTCCTTTTTCAAATTAATCTTACTTTTTAATCTTCCCAAAATGCTATTTAAATAATATAGTAAAACATATTTAAAAGTGTATTTCTCTCAAAATAGCGTTACATGCACATTTCTTTCAAATTCTCTATTTAAATGTATGTCAGCCATTCAGGAATCTAATTTCTTGAATTCAGTTGCATCATTTTATGATTGCTAAGGGGAAAACCATTTCAAAATAATTTTAAGCTTTTAGGAAAACATTTAATCTTAGTTTGC
Organism: Varanus komodoensis; assembly: GCF_004798865.1. Classification (NCBI taxonomy): domain Eukaryota; kingdom Metazoa; phylum Chordata; class Lepidosauria; order Squamata; family Varanidae; genus Varanus; species Varanus komodoensis. Next base: position 21,409,689 of record NW_025335468.1, read on the forward strand.
ATTCTTGAGGGTGTGAAGGAAATCTTTGTGAAGTTCTTAGAATTTGTCGGCTTAATTTGCCTATATTTCATGTAAAGACAAAAAATGTAGCTTACTTCCAAAAACATGTGTTTAAGATTGGAATGTACAGCTGCATAGGCAGGGGGTTTTCCCTCATTATTTCCATTCAGAAGCAAGCACTAATTGATTGTATTTTTAGATGCACACTAGTAAATGCTACAAAACATGATAGAATGTTATATGTATTTTGTCTTATATGGATACATTGTCTATAGTAATTGCATACATATAACATGTGCAGTTGTAAAAGGAAAAGCAAATTATTTTTATTTATACACATTATGAAAAAAAGCATTTTATATATGGTGTTATTGTTTTCTGCAATCAGACTATCCTGTTTGTTTGCAAAACCTTCTGATTAGGTATTGGGGACAATCTCCTCCCACTAGTTTCTTGATTCAAATATTTACAAAGATATATGAACTACAAACCAAATCCATTTTTAGGATTTTGTTATGATTTACATTTGTGCCTCTGTAGATAACAAAAAGCGAAAAGAGGCATTTTCTTATCTATCCCTGTTACATTAGAAAAGTTCATGCCCTGCTCTTAGCATTTTCCAACACAGCTGTAGAGTAGTTTAAAGCCTATTTTTTAAATAAGTGATGCTCAATTTGTCTTTGATGATCCGCATGATTCAGGTGAGATGGGAGCACGGTTGGGCCCTTATTTGCATAAAAATTAATCACAGAAAAATGTAAATTGATAAAATTTTGCCTGGCTTTTCCCCTCTATTCGAGAACCCATGGATGGTTCCCAGAAGCAATCATCTCAGTATGGGGCTGCATTGGATGCTGTACAAATGATCACATTTGTGTTGAATACTCACTCATTTAAATGTCAGCACTGATGGGGCGGTACAAAAGTAGGAAAAAAATGAAAAATAAATACACAGCAGCTGAAGACTATCAAATCTGCAGGCTCTCTTTAGAGATATATGATCTAATGTGAAAAAATTGCAGATTAATTATCCTTTTTCAAAATGGTAATTGTTTTAGTATCACACCAGAAAAAAATCTGCAATTTATTTGGAATAAAACAAAAAACAGTAAAGTTAAATACGTCATTACATCATTGTGTTTATTAGAAGGCTGCAATTAATTCCAAAGCTTCCAGTGCTGTATAAGAAGAAACAAAAGAATGCTTCTATTAATTTCCAAAAACTTCTTATCTTTTGGGTCCATGAAAATGTATAAGGTAAATTACTAATTTTGTTTAGGTCTCTTAGCATATAAGTTCTATAAACATATTAATACAATATAAAATATTGTATGATTGCCATCAAAAATACAGTACAATATGTTATACAATGCTGTGTAACCACTTAATAAGGATTGCCCAATTGATCTAAAATATTTCAAATAGGAAAATATTTTCTTCATTATTTTCTTCATTATTTTCTTCATTGCTACTGCATCTCTGACAATTCTCTTTAGAATACTGTAGCAGTCACCTCAAAATTATTTCTGTCAATTGATATTATTTCTGGAGAGTTATGTCAATTAAAAAGTGATGATTCTAATTGCCAGTTTCGTTAAACTGAGATAAGGTATCAAATATGTCTGTTTGATATAATGTGGGGTCCTATTAGTAGTGGCTCTGATTTAAAGAGGACTGTCATTCTTTATGAAGTTATGGGAATTATTAGACAAGCTAAATGCTTTGAAAATAATATCCAAGTTTAATCCTTTATGTGTACCTCTGCAGCAAGAAAAATAAAAGAATAACCAAATAAATAAAGTTCTCAGCTCTTCTGGGTAGACCTTGAATGGGCCTTGAAATCAATTGCTGAGCTTGCTGACCCTAACCAAGAAAAGTGGTCTTGGACTGTAGTCTTTGGTTCTCAAAGATCATCGTGGGCTCTTTAGTTGTAATTGCATTGGAAGACTAGAAGCCACCAGCCCAAAGCATCAGTGACAACACATGTCCAGTCTGTCTCAGGTGTACAAAACCCAGTCTCTACATCTGGAAATACCACCCATACCTGATAACTAATGCATCAGCCATGGACCTCTTCAAAATGAGGAGACTTCTGCTCTTTCAGACTGGCTCTGTTATTTGGGCTAGAAGCAGGATTCTTGGCAAAACTTCACATTCTTTCCTTTAAGACCTTCTTGATGTTTTCTTTACTTCCTTTCCTTGGCTTCCTTTTAAGCCGCTTTACTTCTTACTTGTATCCTAAACAGGGACTGGTGACAAGGCATAAGCAAATGATTGTTAAATAACATCTTTTTACCTTCCTACCTCAGTGGTAGCTGAGGTTCAAGGTCCTTGACATTAACTTTGGGTAGAAAATCTCACTGACTCAGAACCATAGACATATGAAAGGCAGAAAAATCTCTTCACAGTCACCTTGCTGGAGGATACTTCCATGGACATTGCAAATCACAATTTCAGCTATTCTCTCCATTGAGATTGCTCATAGGGTAAATTGTTGGACTATAGATAAGTACTTGCAATCATTTTTGGGCAATTCTCCCTTCATGATTATTTAAGTTGTCATAATCAAGACAAAGAAAAGGCAAAGAGAACAGAATGCAAATCAAAACATAAGTTGTTTTGGGCCTTTCACCTAGTCTACAAACCGGGGTAAAAGTTTCCAACTTCAAATGGAATTGCTCCTATTCTTACCATCATCATCATCAGCAGCAGCAGCAGCTTTTATATACAGTTCAACAGCCATGCATGGCTCCCAGAATGGTGTACAGAAAATATATATGGTCTAACCATGTCTTCAGGTTGTCCCATCTTTCATGATGGTTCATTTGCCCTCCTCCGGGAACCCTCTGTGAAAGATGTTAGGAGACAGAGTACCCGAAGGAGGGCCTTCTCTGTGGTGGCGCCCCAACTATGGAATGCGTTCCCCAGGGAGGTCCACCTGGCGCCGTCATATGTTTTTTGGCACCAGGTTAAGACCTTTTTATTTAATCAATATTTTAATATGTTTTAACATTGAATTTTATTATTGTATTTTATTTACTTGCAGCCAGAGTGGGTCATCTATTTATGCTGTAAGCCATCCAGAGATATAAGTAATTGGACGGCATACACATTTTATAAATAAATAAAATAAATAAAATTTGATGGCCATGATTCCTCTTGAAATTTGGTATGCTGTCCATTCATAAGGAATTTGTGTCTTCCATAAGAAAAAGATGGTGCTCAAACCTGACCCCTACTTCAGTGTCAAATTGCAGTTTTCTCTTTCATAACTCTCAGGAACTTGTTTTACCTGACATTTACACCCATTCCAGTCCACCCTATGGAAAAGGATTAGCACAGGCATGATGTCAGAGGCACCCATGCATTCTATTGGCATGATGGTATTAGAAAGGCAAAAGTTCTTTTTATGTCCTTCAAAGCATTATCTCTTGGAAGAGATCAATAGAGCTGCAGTATGGGCAGCTGCTCAGATTTTCATCAGACCTTATAAAGTGGCCCTTACCACATGCTGCCTTTTCACACAGCTTTCTGTGGATCCTTGAGATGTAACCACTCCAAATGTAAACCACAGGCCCACCTGGAGGAATTGACTTCCTTTTTATATTCCAGGTATAGAAACTGCCCTCTATACTCCAAATAAGGAAATGTTAATTTAGCCTAATTTCCTGTTCTTTTAAGTCTACAAAGAGCGATCTGCCCATTCTAGCACATGTTGGGGTGGGGGACTGGAGGGGCTGGCAAGTAGAGCTATAGTATGCAGGGATGCCCTGTCTGTCTCTTCAGCACTGTAAAGTACTAAACATTGGGTCAGGCTTAGAATGCCATCTCTCTCTTCACAGTTCTTCTATACTTTTTACAAACAATAGACACAATAAAAAAGAGAATATTAGGAATTCTTCCTTTAAGGATCATGTTTTCAAAAACATAATTAGAAAACATAATTAAAAAAAAGCTTATTCCATACCTAGATGATGTAGTTTAGTGCCCAGTTTCATATATTGAAGAAATCGACAGAATTGCAACCCTTTTGGAACCACACTAATGACTAACTTTTCATTGTTTGGCAACCCAGGATTTGTTTAAGCTGTGTGGGCAGCACCTGTCCCTGGAGGCAGATTGCTTCACCTAATGTGCATGACACACACAGGTCTTCACTTTCCTATCCAGGAAGACAGACTGACAGCAAGAAAAAGAGAGAATTTTAAAACTATGGGTACAGTTGCAGTAGGACTTGTGCATTTCAGCATGCAGTAAAATGTCACCAGGCTGCTTAACAAAAAGAAAAAGGAGGAAACATCCTGTGAAAAAGCATGAATTTGAAATAGTTACATTGTAAGTAGAGACAGTTTTGATGCTTCAGTAAATTAATTTTAACACCTGAGCTTGTAGAGACATTTTAAAGGGCTTCCCTCTATAATGCTACATGTAAAAGGCCATTTCCTAAATATTATGAAAACTCATGGGCCTTTATATAATTCCATGACTCCCATAGTAGGTAGCACCTTTGTTGTCTTAAGGATAGATAAGGGATGGCAGGAAAACTCACAAAATTTGTGTGGTTTCAAGAATTTAATTATGATTGTATAGACTAATCCAGTGCCAGTGTCTACTCACTAAAATTTAAGACGACTTAAGGAAGAAAGATGACTCCAGTTGGTTCCATGGATTTTGTTGAGGCCTGCTAAATAGTAGGTGTCATGCACGCGTGCTCAGAAGAGTCCCTTAAGTGGGCACAAGAGAAGGAAACTTCCCATGAGAACCAGAGTGTTGATGAAGAGTTATCTCTGGTGTCAGCAGAACAATATTTACTCTCCAGCTACACACATTATGGGAATGAGAATGAGCTAGATAAGCAGGATCGGGAAAAAGCCACAACAGAGGTGCATACAGAGGCCAATTTGGACCTAGATGGGGAAACAGTCTCGCAAGTTGCCAATAAGGAATGTGTGAACCAAAGAGATAAAGAGAAAGGAGCTTTCGAAGATGCGCGCTCTCACAGGCCCACATGCAGACTGGGATAGCTAGAATAGAGATTGACTGAGAGACGTGGGGGGGGGGTGTTGCTCCACCCTTGGAGGGACAGCCCCAAAGGTTTCATAAACCCAGTGGTGTAAGTTGAATTTAGTTACAACAAGAGGACAACTTTTTAGCCTGTGTGACTGTTACTGTAATACCGTTTAGAATAAAGACATTTGTAGCTTCAACTGGGGTGATTACATTCGTTGGGAAGGAGCACCCAGCTCATGACAGCAGGATCTAGAATTTGACCAAGGCAGCACTGTTCTGCACTGAACTTCAGTGCTAATATATTGTTGCTGATACTCAGCAATGTTAATAAATAACAAATAAGCGCTTGTTCAGTGCAGGTTATTCTCTGTTGGCAATTGAGTAATTGACTCCTAGTTCCTTCTCTAGTTTTTTATCCCCAAGAGACCAGTGCATCACCCCTTCTGTGAAACCTATGACTTTAACCCTTATCCCTTATCCCCAGCTGAAAAGAAGCATATATCTTCAATTAATTAATTAATTTCTATACCACCCAACAGCCTACTTTCTCTGGGCAGTTCACAGTAACATATTTTCAAACAGTATAAAATATGCCTATTAAAATATCATAAAATTGCCAATATAAAATTTAAAACAAAATGAAAAACAAAAGCAAATGGAAGACTGAATATTACTTCTTTGCCACCCTCACTGCCTGATAATAACCCTGATTACTTCTGTTGGGAGGCAAAGATAAAGCAGACTAGAGGCAGTGAGCTATTGTTTCTTTGCTGCTCTCACTGCCTCCAGACATGCCTAACTATAAGCACATAGCAGGATTCGACTGCATTGACTAGGAGATTTTCTCCATCTGTACTCAAGCCATCTCCTAATTTGTTTCATTGCTCTAAGTTCTGGGGTTTACCACAAACTGTACAAGTTCTATTATAGAGCAGGTGCACAGGAGTGATTGTGTCAATTGCCTGGGCCATCTCTGTATTCCAGAGATCAACCAGGGACTTGACAAGACTACTGGCCATATCAGCCAAAATCCTCTGCTCAGAGCCCTCTGGATATCATCCAGAACCATCAGCTCCAGGGGCAAGCAATCTTAATGGGTCCCCCACCCCAAAAGGAGAAAAGTCACTATTCATCTAAATCCCAGCAGACAATGATCTGACTTTGACAAGGGGACCAATTCAAAGTCGTCTGTCATCAGGTCACTTACTCTCCTGTCTGGCTGAGAAAACAAAATCCAGAGTTGTGCATTGCTAACTGCATTGGGCCAATAACATGCTGGGGAGCACCATGTTGTCATGGAGCTCATGTAGTCCTGAGCTTCCCAGAAAGTATACCCTCAGTGTGGATGTCAGGACCAGCAGCCTGGGGGACCTCAGCATCACAGCTGAGACAACCTCTGTCAGTTCAACTAAGGAGAATGTTGAGTTGCAGGTTGGAGGTTGGACAATGCACCAACAGAATCCCCAATCTGTCCCACTGGCCTAGTAGAAAATGCAGAAACTCTAGACTCGGAGTCAGATGGAGAGGGCAACTGGAGTGAGCGATAGAATTCTGACAGATGATGGCAACGCCTCCTCCCCAGCTCTCCAGTCTAACTTGCTTCTGTACCAAATTCCCATGTGGGCAGAGCTGGGAAAGGCTAATTTCTCCCTATTCACCTAACCAGGTCTTGGTTACGTATGCCAAATTGGCTGCCTCATCCACTATTAAATCATGGATGAGGAAGGTCTTACTGATCTGGCATTTTAAAGGTCTTACTGATCTGGCATTTTAAAGCAGCATCCAGAGACCAGAGGACAGGCTGATAGAGCAGCTACCAAACCTGTGGTGTCTCAATCCAGCCAGCCCCGGTGTCAGCTGTGGGAGAGAGGCTGACAAGATGACAAGGGGGCTGGTGGAGAGGCTAAGCCAGGTGGGAAGAAAGGCTGGCAGGATGGCAAAGTCAGCATTCCTACCCTTGCTGAGGGAGTCCAGGGGGGCTGGATCAGGTCTTACAGGTCATTACAATTGTTCACATTCCTTCTCTATTAAGCCAAAGCTCCTGCCTTTTCTTCCCTCATTTTCACCCCGTTTGCTGTCTTCCCTAATGATAGAATGGTAAGTTCTTTGGGGATGGTATCTCTCCACTGCTTCCATTATTCTGTAGTACAGGGGTAGCACTAAAACAGCTAGCTATTAAGCTAGAGCTGCCTTGATATAATATTACAAATGCCATATTGTGTAACAGGTTCATAGTGCATAATCTGCAGAGGAAATTGTATGGTCTGTGACAGTTTAAAAATAATATTATATGGAAAAAACCTGGCATAGTGTTGGAAAGGGCACCATGCAGGCATCAAATACCTAAGAGAGAATGAAAAGAAGTATTGCTTTGATAATAGTAGCCCATCTATGAGAGAGATAAATAATGCAAGTGGCCCACTGTATTTTTGAAGAAAATGTACAGGAAAATGTGGTTTGTCCTTGTCAGTAACTGTATGCAAATCTGCTAATTTTTTTTCCTACCTGTTTATTAGAAGCATGCTGATTTGGGCTGCCTTCCCAAAGCGAATTATTACATAGAATATCATGTTCAAATTAGATGTTGTACTTCATTTATTTCATTATGAGATTGAAAGCAATATAATTGCTAGTTGATGGAAGACATAAAGGTCAATTTTAAGTTTTTTAAAAAGTTTCATTCTTCCCGCCTTTGTTTGTTGTTGAATTCAACTTGTTGGCTGTAATACCGTGCAATGGGAAAGAGAATACTAGTCCACTGAAGTATTATGATAAGGGATGGGGGGAAATGTTTCATTAAGGCTCATTGCACCATGAAGCATCCTAAGTATAGAGGAAAGGAAGATTAGATCTCATGCCGAGGAATAGGCAGGATGGGCAAAGGAACTGCTTGGGGGCTACATTAGGAGTTAGAAGCATTGAATAAGGGACTAACAGGGGAGTCCTATACTTGTATGGCTGGCTGGGTCATGGTTGTAGGCAATTTTTTCTACCTAGGACTGTGCCATAAGTGGAACAAATCAAGGACTTGCACCATTTTCTTCTGTCTAGCTTTGTATCTAGAGCACCTTGACAGAAACATTGGTTAGCTTTACACAGGACTCCACTATGATATTTTTCTGTTACTTGAACAATCAACGTGGCTTCCTGCTCACCAGAATATATTTCATCTGGAACATACCTGCCATATTTGTCCACACTTTCAGTAATTTACTTGTTCCTCTGCCATGAGGTGCTCTCTCTCCTTCTGATCATGGCTGACAGCAATAACAATTCTCTTTCCATTCAGTTTCCATCCAGCCAATTCCATCATTCCTTTTGCTTGAGAGAAAGCAGTTACATTTTGGTAACTTTTAATGTTAGTGGCTGTGTTTGCATTCTATACTGCTAGATAAATACTAAGACAAAGGCAAAAGAAGTTCACTCGGCTTTAAGTGTGAGAATAAGAATTTGCAAGATCAGAAATCTAAAGATATTAGCAGATAGATAATTAAATGTTCCATGCAGCATTCACTAAAAGGGCACAATATTTATGTTAGAGCAAGGGAAAACTTGACTCCATCATTGGCTGGGGGCAATTCCAGTTGCTTGACTCTGCTCCCTTTCATAAGGTATCCTCAATTAGAACTACTGCCTATTAGGCTGTAGTTTGTGGCCAAAGGTGACATGGATGGACCCCATTAGAAACAGAATGGTTTCCCATAGGCAAAGGTATCAGACAAGGGATTATTTTATCTCCCTATCTGTTTAATCTGTACAAAGAATATATCATAAGGAAAGTTGAATTAGAATCGGAGGAAGTAGTGAAAACTGGCAGAAATCACATCCATAATTTAGGATATGTTGATAATGCCATACTACTGGCAGAAAACAGGAATGAATTGAAATGACCTCTGTTGAAATTAAAAGAAGAAAATGCAAAAGCAGGACTGCAGATGAATATTATGGGGAAATGACTACAGAAAAGTTACCGAACTTTGAGGTCAAGAATGAAGGAATTGAAATTGTGAAAGATTTTAGATATCTAGGCTCAGTCATCAATTAGAGACTATAGCCAAAAATTTAAATAAGATTGAGACTTAAATGGACAGCAATGAAGAAATGAGAAAAAATCAAGTGTAAGTACATTTCACTAGAGACCCAAGATCACCCATCCTTTTGAATTTGCTGTCACTATATATGGGTGTGAAAGCTGAACAGCAAAGAAAGCCAGGAGGAAGAAAATTAACACATTCAACACATGATGCTGTGGGAGGGCTTTGCGTATATGCAGGACTGGCAGAAAGATGAACATGGGGCTCGGGCCAGATCACATCAAGCCAGAGCTTTCCCTTGAAGCAAAAAAGACAAAACTGAGGCAAAATTCCCTGGGAAGGCCATGCCAGGGAAAGTCAAAGGCAGAAGAAGAGAAGGAAGAGCAAATACAAGATATACTGACCACATGAAGGAAGCCACAGCCTTGAATTTACAAGAGCTGACATTCTGGAGGACTTTCATTCATAGAGTTGCCATAAGGCAGAGATGACTTGAATACAGCAGTACTACATTTGAATGTAATTGTATTGTGCAAATCTTTTGTTGACCACTGTGAGAGGATAAGAAGTAGGTTGCAAGTATTAAAAAACACTATTTTTCATCCCATCATGTTTCAATGGTCTGCATCCCTAATATAGAGTCACTTTCCTGACAGTGAAAAACCATACTTCAAGCTGCCATTCCTCAGACTATAATCATCTTCTTCCAATGACTGAAAGTTAAGGACTCCTTTAATGCAACCTAAGCTGATGGGGCGAATAGCAGGGAAATTTCTATTGAGCTCTTCTGTGATTTCCACACAATCTTGCTGGAGGAAGTTCTCATTTTTCTGGAACTTTTAATGTGCTTGAGTAGTATTTCTTTTATTTCCACATCTTGTGGCTCAGGTGTGCATGCATACTTCATGGGGCAACATGACCAAAATGGTCCAAGTCCATACATCTCCATACAAATAGAGACAGAAACAAAAGTTCCTTTACGCTGTAGTCAGATAACATTCTTATCATCCTGAGCTGAAGTCTTGGAGTGAAAACTTTGTCAGAGTATAACAACCCTTTGAGACAAGTGAGAGCTTAACAATTTTACCTTACTCCTTTGTTTTTTCTCAAATAACATTCTAATTCTTCAGAAAGGTGTTGTTTGTGATCTGCCCCGAGGCTTTGTTGCGATGGGGGTGGCATAGAAATGTTTTAAATAAATAAATATTAAGATATAAAAACTTCTGTTCATGAGTGAGCAGTCCCCAGCTCTACTGAAACTCTTGGATAACGTACAGTTTTATAATGAACTCCATTTATCATCCCAGTCTTGCAAAATTGTGCCACAGATTAGTTAATAAAAAGAAAATGGAATTTTATGTATTCTCTTCTGGAAGTGCATGATATTGAACACAGTGGGAGTGACTGTCAAATGAGCATGCATAGGATAGTAATGTATGTTGATTTTGTTTCTCAAGTTTACTCATGGTATAGAAATGGTCAGAAAATGTCAGAAGATAGAACTTGACTTCATATGAAAGAATCATAGTCGGTGTTTCATTTGCTTTTAATAGCCAAAGAGATTCATAGCATACCTATTGATTATGGGGTTAAAAAGCCTATCACTTTGTTTTAACCTTGCCTTGAGCTTTGTACACATGTTTGAAAAAGAGAGATTTGACAGCAATCTGGGGCACAAGGACTTCTATTTTACTTCTCTGTGAGCCATTGGAGTGGGGGAGTAATTGTATTAGGGCTCTCTGTAATAAAAGGGAAATAGCATTAAGTAGAATTAAATGTGATGCAGCTTTTGAAAAAAAAAAAAAGATTCAACTGGGCTTCCATGAATCGCTGTTTCCACCTAGTGGCTGTGAATGAGAAATATTCGACTTCAAATTAGAGCTGTTATTGGAAACCAAAAGGGAAAGGAAGCTTTGTAATGGAAGAATGCAGTTCAGGTGCTTATATGGTTATTATATTGCTGTCTATTATTGCCAATACAGTTAAGAGACTGCCAACTTTTCATTTATTAAAAAAACCCAGTTTTTGAGGAGCTTGAACTTGGTTATTAAAACTCATACTGTGTTGAAACTTGGTGGCTTAATAGCACTTTCAGGAAAAGCCATGTAATGTCTACTTCAAATGTGCATTAACAATAATGAACTAGTACAATCCTGACAAGCCTTCTGACGGGGAACCTAAATAGGCCTTTGCTCTAAGGGGAGGTAGCGAACCCCTCCTTCCCTCTCTAATTCCAGCAACAGTTATATGAACAAAGAAAATATTATTTTCAGCACAGGAGAGAACTAAAGTCACAAAGGTTCCTTGTACCTGAATTACATCGTTCAGAATACAGCATGCACCAACTCCCAAAATTTTAGGCAAGAAACATCAAACAAGGCATATACTCAAGCCATAGGCACAGTGACCTACTGCCATGTTTAAAAAGGTGGTGGGGGTTGGTTTTTTGTTTTGTTTTGTTTTTTAATTTACTGTTTGGAGTCAGTGCCAGTTCCTGTGACCTAGCATATAGTGCAAACAAGGTTTCTTCCCACTTATTTATTTATTTATTTATTTATTTATTAAAACATTTTTATGCCGCCCCATTCGCCGAAGCCTCGGGGCGGCTTAAAACAACTTCCCACTGTACCAGAGCACCGAGTGCCAAACGGGCACCGATGCTGGGAGTGGGGTGGGACAATGATCAAATAGGAACATCCCTTCCCCACCTTGCTTCTTCACTGGGTGCAATGGTTTCTGTGTCTGTTCTTTCCATGCCTTCCTTTTGGGGAGGAAAGAAGGGAAATTAATTCTTTAAGGATTAATTGAATTGGTGCTGGAGGTTGACTCAAGAGGCAATAATGTGAGGTAAATTAATTCAAGGGTAATCAGTTTGTAATGTGGACATTGGATTTCTTACTTCTGTGATATGGGCATTATGTTGCGGAAGCAAATGTGGAACTGCCTCCCCAGATATGTGCACTGGGCGCCTTCTTTGTATATATTTTGGCACCAGGCCAAAGGTTCTTATTCTCAGAGTATTTTAATTGTTGAGAGTTTTAATTGTAATGCTATTTTAATTTTTGGCTGTTATTTTAACTAATGACTGTTAATATTTTAATGGTTACTTTTAAGACATGTCCATTCTGTTAATGTATGTAATCAACTTGGCTGGTGCTCCTGCTGTGATTTGGATGTTTTGCTGGTTTTGATGTTTTAGTATTGAATTGTTTATGTTGTTTTCATGTTTTGCTGATGGTTTTTACTGTGTAAACTGTCCAGACAGCCATGTGGCTCTTGTGACAGTATACAAAATGTTAAATCAATAAATAAATTAAAGCGAAAGCCATAGGAACTGGGAGATCCAATCCCACTTCTGCCTCATATTTAGGTTGTGTCACTTGTCTCTGTAGTTAAGTACCCTCTTTGTAACAGTGGGCAGTTAAATTCCTCTGGGAAGCTTAAAGTCATGAATGAAAGTCAACAGCATCCCCTGATTGTTTGTATCCAGTATTTGACATTCAGGAAGTGTGTGTACACGTATGTGCATGTGTGTGTGCGTGCATGGAAAAGGGGGAATTATGTGTGTTTTCATGATCATGAGGAAATGAGAGAAAGCTGTAGGGGTTGTCATGACATGGTTTGTTATCATGTTGCCCATTTCTAAAAACAAGTAGAAAGTCTCATACATACTTAATCCCTTGGTCATATACTGTGACATACAGAGCCCTCAGCTGGTTTTCAGTGAGGATTAGAATTGTTCTGTTATGGTATTATGTAAAGTGCCCTAAGAACCAACCATAGTGGAAGTGGAGTGGGAGAAAATTAAATACATATAAATGTACCTGACCTCTATCTAGCCATAATGCCTTTTTAAATGATATATGAGAAGCTAACCATAATACAATTCAAATATATATTGAAGCTATACTAAAAATACTCAAAACAATATCAGTTGTTTTGAATATTAAAATTATTGAACTAAGGACCAACAAGCTGAAAGCCAACAGAGGAAGAAAAACAACAGCAGAACAGCCAGGTACAAAGATATATAGGAACATAGGTGATACTATCCTGAACTTGAGAGAGGTTTTTATGTTGATAAAAAAGATGTGTATTGAAAAGAGGAGTTACAATTTTGCTGTTCAGAAAATAGTTCCAGTCAGAAATGTATTTGTAAAAAGATCATTGCTAATACTTCTGATAAAAAATAGATTTGTTTGTTTGTTTCAGATGGGCCATTAAACATGAAGGAACAAGTAAGCCTGGTCAGTGGAAACAGTCAAAAGTGGACAATCCTTTGTGGAACAAGCTGACATATATGTGGCCTGTGCTTCCAAATGGAGAACTGAATCAGGTAACTTGGTAAATGCAAACACTGCACAAATACAAACATCTATACTTGTCTACTGAAGCACTTTAAACATGTCTCTGCACACACACATATTTAAAATATACCCTTCTTAATACATGCCACTAGTATGCATAACATTTGCCATATAAATTGCATGCTAGAGATGGTATACTTAAAGTACTGAGACTACAATCCAGAGAGTTTCAGTTTAAGTGGGCCCAAGGCTTCTGCCTAGCCAATAGGTCTTTTCACCTCATGTATTTGATTTGTAGCATCTGTGTCATATTGCAAACTATGAAATTCCTATCAGCATCAAAAATATCTGCAGTTCAGTGTAGGGAGCTGCTGCTTAAGATTAATTCAAATTGGTGCTATAAAAAAATCTAGATTTTGATGTATTTCTAGAATCACTTTTTCATTGTCTCTATTA
>NW_025335468.1:21424792-21431379 GCF_004798865.1 Varanus komodoensis
AGATGATGGAAGTGGGCAGGAGACAACAGGATGGCGTTCAATGTGGATAAGTGCAAGGTCTTGCACTTGGGGCATAGGAATAGGTGTCATAAGTACAGGTTAGCTGACAAGTGGCTGGAGAGCAGCACTTGTGAAAGGGACCTCGGGGTACTGGTTGACTGCAGGCTAAACATGAGGCAGCAGTGTGATGCGGTGGTCAAGAAGGCGAATGCCACCCTTGGTTGCATAGCCAGAAGTGTGGCTTCTAGATCAAGAGAGGTATTACTACCACTGTACACGACTCTGGTGCACCCGCAATTGGAGTATTGTGTTCAGTTTTGGGCCCCTCATTACAAAAAGGATATGACCAGGTTGGAGTCAGTGCAGCGTAGGGCCACAAGGTTGGTGGCCGGTTTGCAGGGGATGCCATATGAGGCGAGACTGAGGGAACTGGGTCTCTTCAGCCTGGAGAAGAGGGGACTCAGAGGGGATATGTTGGCGACATACAGGTATGTGAGGGGATGTCACATGGAGATGGGTAGAGACCAGTTCTCCCCTGCAGAGGAAGGCAGGACACGATCCAATGGAGCAAAGCTCAGGGAGCCAAGGTTCCATTTGGATGCCAGGAAGCACTTCCTGACAGTCAGGACCCTGAGGGTGTGGAATGGGCTTCCACGAGAGGTCGTTGAGGCCCCATCAGTGTGGGTGTTCAAGTATAGGCTGGACGTCCACATGGTGGGCATGTCGTGAGCGGAGCCGGCTGGTGCCGAAGGTCAGACTAGATGGCCCGAGAGGCCCCTTCTGACTCACTCTGTTTCCATGTTTCTATGTCTTTGCCTGATGCCAAAAAAAAACATTTTTTTTAAAAAATAGAGTGACGGCGTCAGGCAAACCTTCCCAGGGAGTGTCTTCCACAGTCAGGGTGCCACCGCTGAAAAGACCCTTCTCTGAGTAACAACCTTCCTAATTTCCTTCAAAGAGGGTTCCTGGAGAAGGGCCTCTGCCTCCGATCTCAGGGGGCAGTGCACCACTTAGGGAAGAAGACATTTCTTCAAGTAACCGGGACCCAAGCCACATCTATCAATCCTTACAGATCCTGTCTAATCATTACTTCAAATGTTAACATACTCAACAGAACCTCAAAGAAAAGAGAGTGGAATTGCAAAGGGCTGCAATTAAAGAGTGCCCCATATTCTTCATTCCATTGGTAGATAATGAATTTGAAAGGAGAGAAGGAAATTTTGTTTAGGTGTGGTGACAAAATCATTCAAAAGGGTTTGATATTGTGTGTGTGTGTGTTTACCTTGGTGGTAGGCAGTGATAGCTGCTTCTTTTATATGGGGAAAAATGTTTATAGTGATAAAGGTAGGCATGAAGGATGTATTTGGTAAGCATATCAAAGCTGAGCTCCTTTTGGTGGCTTCCAGTCAGTGGCGGCTATTTCTCACCCCACACACACTACCAACATCCCTAGAATGATGCTGTGTGACATGATATCATTCTACGAGCATCCTGAAGTGGGCAAATTGTGGTACCAACTGGCAGCCACTGTAAAAAGCTCCATTTATGCGGCTGCTGCTGCTAAATTTAGTACTATGGGAAGTAAAAAGTTCACAAACTTGTAATCTCTCTCTCTCTCACGCACACACACACAGAGGGAGGGAGGGACAGTTTTAATCTAGCCCCACTAAATACATATATGTAATGATCACACATGTATCCATATTATAAGTTAAAGTCTAAAGAGCTATGCCATTTGCTTCTCGTGTCCAAGGGGGATTAAGCATATGTTTCTCAGCTAACAACTCTATGTCACATGGCAATATGCTTTTGAAACAGACTGAATATTTGAAAGCAGTTTTTAATATGGCATAGGAATAAACTGTCAAAGGAAAACAAGGCAAAATTTGCATTGGGCATGCCCCAGTGTGCCTAAAGATGCTGTTGGGATCACAGTGGGTACATAGAATATATGAGAGGTGTATATCAATGTCACTCAAAGCTATACGTAAAGGGAAAATTTTCCATTTGAAATGGACTTGAGTATAACAAGCTGGTATAAATTCTTACTTGTTCCAATTCTCCCTTCAGATTCAAGATAAAAGTGACCAGAAGGAGAGAAGTGGTAGTCACATTAATATATTGTACTTCCACAGTGGAAGTAAGGTCTCATTATGGCCTCGTACCAACATTGGGTACATAACTTTATAAAACCCAGCTGGATAAGCAGCTATGTGCATTTCATCTGTCATGAGCCTTGCAGCAACCCCATACCCTGCCCCATCCTACATTGCCTAAAATGGATATTCAACAACTTCATACAAGCTAGTTCGGGGAACTTTTAAATGTTGCCTCAGATCTAGAGGAAAACTTTTCAAAAAGCTGGTACCCTTGATTAAATTTCTATGGGAAAAGATTTGAATAATTTTGAGAACAGCATATTCACATTTTAGATCTGGCAGAGAGAGAACTAATTATGAGATGTATGCGTCAAAGATTTCAATTTCAGGCTTGACTTTACTTTGAAGATTATTTTTTTAACTTTATCATTTTTGCAGGCAGCTCAGTGGACAGCCTATCTGAATGCTACTCATTGTTCAGTGATGTATGAAGTGTATTTAATCAATCTGAAAAAGTAATATTAAACCATTATCAAAAAGCATCAGATGTTCTAAAAACCTTAAAAGAAAGGTCAAAGGTGAAATCTCTGCTAACAATGTGAGAAACGATGTGTTTAACTTATTCTTTACATCAAAGCTTTTTATCACTATATGAATATTCAAAGTTCTGCTACATAAAATGAACGTATAAAATCTGCTCTTTTGAAGCATGATACTCACCATTGTCAAGTGGTTTATCTAAATAGATATAATTGATATACAAAGATACATTCTACCCAAGTAGAAATAAGGAATTTCATCGGGAAACTGCTTCAAGTGAAACTCTCTGGACATTATTGTGAAGAAAGGTTAACTGTATACATATAACACTTTTTTATGGCATAGTAATTTATTGGGAACATAACTCGAATTATCTCTATATGGTCTATTTATATGCTGCAAAATATCTCTAGTTTTCTTCATTATGAGTTCTGCCATTGTACAATGTCAAAAACACATGATGATGATGATGATGCCGCTGCCGCAGAATGTGCATTCTTTATATAGTGTTCCTATCTAAAACTCTGAAAATAATGGCTTCCATATAAGAGATGAGTTAATGCAGGAATGTTGTGTTCTCTTACGTAACCAAATACATAACCTTCTCCCTCACCCATATTTGATGACTCAAATGTTAAACATTTATCTTTGATCAAGTCTTAAAAGCATCAAAGAAAAAAATCAGAAACTAGTAATGATGAAAGAAACATCTTTCTTTTTTAGGCTTTAGCTGTCTTGTTAATGCTAATTTCTAAAAACAGCTGATAGCAACTTAAATATGTAGGGACAATTTTTGGTCTGGGTAACAGTGCAGCCATATTCTTCAATATAGTTGATAAGAGTTAGAAATAGGTTTATCAGCTGAGAACCAAGCCCATTTCTGAACTAAGACAGCAATGTTTGGTGTGACATCACCTTTCTAGTGTTCAACTTTGAACTAAATGGCACATGTCAGTTAATAAAAATCAAGAGATGACAAATGAACAGTGTGATATTATTTAAGTGTGTGGACCAATTCTCCAATCAGTTCAGAGATAACTATATGCCACAAGCTTATATGCATAAGAAATATTGAGCTTGGAAACAGTCCCACACAGTCTTGATGTAATGAACAGAGATGCACATTACCATTCACATTACAAGATTCACAGATCTCCATCCAAACCATAGGGACATTAGCCATACCACATCTAGTTGGAGATATAATCTCTATTTTTTGGAAGCTGAGCACACTGTTGCTTTGCTGATATGGCTGCATAACCAGCAAACACATGAGGAATATGTAGAAACCAGATTCCACAAAGACCTCCCTCAATTGATCTGAGTAGCTGCAGACAAGTTCCTCATGTTAAGCAGAAACCTGAACAAAGCTATTCACCATATATATCTATGAATGATAATCTCATAACATAATCAAAAACAAAGGTGGTTGGACTGTATGTGCTCATTCATGAGAGTCACTGAAGAGCTTGCAGCCAGTTGTTATAATATGGAGGTACTAGTTGTATAAGGACATGTTGCAACAGAACCAGCACAACTGCAGCCACTCAGAAAAGAATTACTGTGCAAATGATATATTTATATCCCTATATTCAGCGTGCACATGGTGTTTCCATGTGACCATCTTGAGCCAGGAACTTCATTCAATCTCAAATACGATCACCAAACTAATGTGCAAAATTAGTTTTCCTTGTCACTGCATATCTTTTTAGGATTTTTTTTACATTTAGCCTGTATACTGTGGCCCTTTTTAATTGTTTTTATAGATGTCTAATTTATTATTTTTCATTGGTTTTTAATGTGCTTTTACTGTCGCTATATTTTACATTGTAAGCCGCCCAGGAAGGCCTCAGCAATAGGTGCCCTATAAATATATGTAAAATAAACAAATTAATAAATAAAATAGATGGTTACTTTTGGAGAATACAGCACAGTTTTTCAAATTAGAAGTTGAGAGCAGTAAATAGATTTGCAAATGAAGACACACTCCAAGGAAAATGATTTAATGTTAAAATGTTACTGTTCTTCTTTGATTATTAAACTTAACATTTTTCTTACTGTTTTTTCATTATAGTTGTGTAATCAGGTCCAAGGATTGAGATGGCTTTGTGTTCGTCCTGCTCTCCATTTCTCAAAATTCTCAGTCTCAAAGGCATGTAGCTGTTTGACTTCTTGCCAGTGGGTTTCTTTAAAGGAGGACTATTTGGAATCAGCAACCCTTCAATGGGCCAGTCAAAATCCTTTCAAGTAAATAAATGAAACATTTATTCTATTTTTATTAGAACAATAACAACTATACATATCAGTTAAGAGCTTCACACAGACAATTCCCAAAACAACTTGATAGGACAGTATCAATATTCAAGGTGCTGTTTTTAACATATAAAGCCTTAAATGACTTAGGAGTGCAATACCTATCAGAGCACCTCTTCAAACTGTGATCTACCTGAACTCTGTGTTCAACCTCTGGGGCCTTCCTCCAAGTGCCAAAGTCAAGGAAAGTGTGGAGTATGGCAAGAAGGAAGAGGCCTTTCCAGGTGGTAGCCCCCATTCTCTGTAATAACCTCCCCAGAGTGAACTGGCTGGTGCTGAATCTATCATCTTTTCAGCCTATCATCATCATCATCATCATCATCATCGTCATCAGTGTTTTGTAAAGTGACGTTGTTGTTGTTGTTTATTCTTATTATCTATGTTTAGCTGTTTAAAACGTTTTATTTTTTCTGATTTTATGGTATTTTATCATATTTTTATAATCTGTTTTATGGACTGTGTAAACTGTCTGGTGAGCTTTGGTTGTGAGGTAGCTGAAATTAATAAATGAATATCTTATATTGTGAATTTGAGAGGAAGGTATAGATGAAAGGAAAACCGACTTGCACAAGGAAATACATTACACCAGCTCTTTTGTATATGCAATTTAACCAGCAATGATTAATGGTTAATTTGTTATGGGTATAATCTTTTGCAAGTTAAGAAAGAAAAAAGATCTACAACTCTCAGCATGCCCCTAAACCTGCATAATATTGCACCTTAAATAGTTCTTTCTAAATTTAAACTTAAGGAGAGATCTATACGTGCTAAGCTAGCATAGTGACTCACACCTATATTTAAAAGCAGCATATTAATCCACTGAATTCAACATTCTTCATTTTTGAAGAAACAAAGGTAACAGTGTCTTGCAGAAGAGAAAGCTACACATCTGAAATCACCATCAATGCTACTTTATATTCTCTGTTCTTCCTTCTAGTCTTTACAGGTCGGTTCTAGTGACAGCCTCCACCACAGTTCTACACACAATTTATTTGTGCCAGACCAATGTTTTGATACAAATAAAAAAAGCAGCACCTAAAAAGAGTTGATGCCACACTGTCCCACAATTGTTCCAGTTGCCACTGAGTTAGGTCCTACTGAGAGTCAGACTGATGTTGCATAACCAGTTATGATTAGATAAAGTGAATTAGCACAGCACTGGAAAGACAAGCACTGTGGAGCTCTAATGATCAAAGCCACAGTGCACACCACATGTTCGCAGTTATGCTGGTTCGGTATATGGTGGTGTTTGCTCCTTCTTACTTCTGTCTTGCCAGCAAGCGGTAGTCAACATCAGCAGCACCACTCCTGATGACAGATTGGATTGTTACTGGGAGGGGGATCCCCTTTCCTACACTCCATGTTCAACACGCTTGTTATCCTTTAAGTGATCAGTGTGGCACAAAAATATGAGGATACACAAATATATGCATTTTCCATGGCAGGGAAGATGAAAGCTGGCACCTACAAAGGACGTATGACAACACCCAAAATAACTACAATGAAAACTAGGTGCCACCTTCTAACCATAAATACAGGAAAAGATCGAGTCAATATGGTATCAAAGATCCAGGAGTGTGAGCTAGAATGGAGCTTATATATCTGTGTACATGAGTGGGTATGATAGATTCTAGG
>NW_025335468.1:21431479-21459745 GCF_004798865.1 Varanus komodoensis
TCCGGATGAAGCTCGCTAGAGCATCTCCAAAGGACCTTTTCCCCATCCTCGTGAGGTGTAAGCAGTCCCTTGCCAGAAGTCCATTGGCAAGAAACGAGTGCCGTGGTCGAGGAACCCAAAGCGTTCCTTCTGGCACCACACCCTAAGCCAGTCGTTCACCTTGGAGGCCCTCCTGTCCCTTCCTGGCCCAAATCTTCAGACAGGTAAGACTGATGAGAAGGCCACTTGGGCCTTCAGCTCCCTGAGTTTCTTCCCCAAGGCCTCAAAGTCCCTGGTGGTCGCAACCACACCCTGCCTTGCCACATTGTTTGTGCCCACATGGATCACCAGGAGCGGCTGGTGTCCCCCGGAGCGAACAAGACGCTCCACTCTGTCCATCACATGCCAGATGTGTGCGCCTGGCAGGCAGCAAACCTCCCTTGTCTCCAGGTTGGGGCGGCACACCGCCACCTCAGTGCCCCTCAGCAGGGAGTCCCCAACAACAATCACCCACTGCCGTACCTTCCCCGTGCTGGTGGGCAGCCATGCCCTGGCCCTCACCTCTCCCACAGCAGCCCCCTTGCAGCCTGATATCCCAGTCAGGCCTTTAAAAAGACCTTTTTATTCTTCCAGTATTTTAGGAATTAATTGGTTTTGTCCTGTTTTTATCCTGTTTTACTGCTATTTTAGATGCAGTGTGCTGTGTGTCGTCATTATGTTTTTGTTCTTGGTTTCTTTTCTTGTAAGCTGCCCAGAGACTTTTTTTTAGTAATGGACAGCAGAGAAAATAAATAAATAAATAAAATGCATCAATGCCTTGCACTTCCATTGTTTGAACTTCTGTTGAAGTACAGTAATGGCTGAAGGCGGTATGTGGGAGAGTTTCAAACACCTGCATAACATGTACAGTTCCCCACAATAATGTGCATATTGTTCAGTTTTGAAGTTTCTATGCTTTGTCTAATGGCCAAAGTCAACATACATAGCAGCAAATTCCAGTGCTACCAGCTGTCATGCGGCTGGCGCTCCTTCCCAGTGAAAGCAATCACACCAACTGATGCTACAGAAGTCTTTATTCTACACAGTATTACAATTACAGTCACGTAAGCTAGGAAGTTGTCCTCTTGTTCTGATTAAGTTCAACTTACACTGTGCTTTTGAATTCTTCTCGGCTGTCCTTCTGGAGGCAGATCACTATAACTCCTCTCCCTGCTTTGCTCAATCAATCTCGAATCTAATTGTCCTAATCTGTGTGTACGTCTGCAGGAACAAGCATCCTTGATCATTTCAACTATGTTATCTCCTAAATTCCCATATTGTTACCTGATGCAAATGTTTCCTCAGCAACCACTAAATTGGTCTCTGTATGCTCTGCTGTTTTGGCAACTCCCTGCATTTCCTTACCTCCTGTACTTTCATTCCCATCGTCTGTGTACCTGGGGAGTAAAACTCGTTCTGCGGGCACCAGAAATACAGCTTCATCCACCCTCTGGTTCTCATGGGAAGTTTTCTCCTCTTGTGTGCACACCAAGGACTCTTCTGAGTCCGCGCACACAACACCAGCATTTGGTACAGTGTGAAAACTGAGGTTTGGTAAAATTTGGCTGTACGTAGATATTTTGCAGTTGCTTTATATTTTTCCATACATGTAATGCAAAATACATAGAGGATCTTTTTGTTATTTTGTAAGTTTTGGAAACTTCTTATTTAGAGATGGTACATTAATTTGCTTTAGGAAATCTGACCAAGAAAAGAAACAAAAAGCAAGGAGAACCATGAAGATGTACACTAATTCAGAAAAAGAAATACACAGAACTGAATTTCAGCACTTTCTGGAACAGTAAGCGAATTGATATCATAATCGATCATTGTCTGTTCTGATATTTTAACATTCATGTGTTGAAGCCTGATGTGGATACACACTATAGTTGATTAATCCCATTCACAGAATAGATAATTCAGGTTTACCTATTGGTGCTTTTTCTATTAATTTATTTAGAATCATCAGTATATCTGGTATGTTTGGAGAATTTGGGGTGCTGGTCAAAAGCTTCAAGATTAAGGATACATTTGTACTTCCTTTTAAGAAACAGTAATGTTGAAACATCCCTCCTCCATCCTTGAAATTAACACCTCACACTGCTTACTTTCCCTCTGCTTACTAGATTCATTTTTAAATGCTATTTATGTATAGCCCATCTCTTGGCCAAAGGACACAGCTCACAGTTAAACAGTAGAAAATCCAGACAGTAAAACTAGGTCCATCTTAAAATACAGCCCTTAAGTAGAATAATGTAGCTTTAAAAGCGGAAATTAAAAGCAAGTATCCACAACCTTTATCTGGTGTTCACCAATAGCACTGGATATATTTAGCTGGACTCTAGAATGCCCTCTGAAAAGTACTGGCTTTGTCATTCTGCAAGATTTTGTTCTGCCATTCTGTACAGCTGAAGGATCACCAGTCTTAAAATTGCTCCCAGTGGATAGGATTAGTTTTCCCAGATCTGGAACTATTTTCACTTTAACTTAATAAGAGCTCCCCTGAGAGCTTGGACTTACAGCTCTTAAGCCATAAATGGTGGAAGCTCTACTTTGGGTTATAGCAGTGCTGGGTTAATTGATATTTCTAATGAAGAGTACCGTTGCCCTGTTTATAATGTGCCATTTTCATTCCTTTAAATGTTGAAGACTCCATGCAAACAGAGCTGTATATGCATGTTTTCCTTTGTTTAAAAGGTGCACCACAGCATTGCATTTGCCTTTTGCTGCCAGAAGACTATTCACTGGAAAAGGGGTGGAAATCTTTCTTTTGAAAGGCTTGGAAAGAGATCAGTTGGTAAGAAAAAATGAAAATAAAATTGGGAACTTTCTATAATATGTCATTGTATGTCATTCCAAAACACTGCATGAACCTATGCACTGAGATGTGTTCTGTTTAATTCCTTGGCTTTAGTTACACTTTCCCTTCAGTAAATGGTGTGTTCTGGCCTATATGAAGAAGCTGGCTCAGTAGCCGCCCAGCATGAATGCTTAGAGGAAAATCACAAGAATGGGAGGCAGCTGTTCCTGACAGCTCCTTGTGAGCAGCATTACTCCAGCTTCTGTGTCCGCATAAGACAAGGACCCTCACCCACCCTCCCGCAACCCTTGTCCAGCTCAGGTCTGGCTTTTATGTGGAAATATCCCCTGCCAATTTGTCCAGAGTCGCTGTAGAATTGTACTTGAAAAGCAGCCAAGCTACTCTGTGCTGGTGTCATTGGTGGGGTCTTAGCAGGAAAGTATTGGTGGACATAGTATGCTTGATGAAAACTGAAAGTGCACCAAAAAACTACTCTAGTCTTCATTTTAGTTGTATAGTAGTACCCACATGGAATGCACAGAAATTCATTGACTTGCCCCCCGCCCCATTCCCCATTTTCTCATTGAAGTCAATTATGTCTCTTGACTTTTGTTGGCTGATACAGAAAGAACTGAAATCAGGAATTTTGGTGGAATGAGAACATGCTACCATCTTTACTATATTGTCCAGTGTTGGTGTGATAGGGAAAGGTTTTCTCTCTACCACATTTTCCCATTTTGTTTCTCCCATGTTATTTCCCATTTGCTTTCTCCTGTCTTAATCTATGTGAGTGACACTTTTCTATAGAGGAAATGACAGAGGACGCCAGTGAAGCCAGTGCCACTGGCAGAAGTTCAGCAATCTTCTTTCACTTCTGTGAAAGAAGTAAAATGCAGGCTCTCATACTGACAAGAACTTCCCTAATGAATCATTACGGCTAACTCAAATAGTACTTGAAAACAGAACTTATATATATCTAGTCATAAAAATTGAAGCACTATTGAAGTTACTAAACTGGAAAGTGTATCTGTATGTCTTGCTGGATCGTAAGAAAGGCCTCTAAGTTCTGGAACAAAGCAAATCTTTACTAGCAGCACATGTGTAACACAACAATGGCATATACTGGATAATCTCTGAGCCCAAAGAATTATCAAAGTAATAACTTGCAATGGGAAAGCTGATTTCAGAAATGAAGCCTGGTTTATGAAAGAGAAACTTAAAATGTATATATGCTTACTTTTGCATATGTAATTTTGCTCAGGGCATGAGACTAGAGACATAACTTCGACAAACCCAGTTTCCCTCTTTGTGGATGAAGGGGATTAAATATTTAAGCATGTGTCTAAATGACCAGAGGGTGCTTTCTATCTGAAACAGTCATTTGTTTCAACCTTAGCAGTAGAAGAGCTACTTGTCATTTTAGTGAACAACTGACTCTGTTACATGTGTGGCAATTTTTAGTTTAATATTTATTGCGTCACTATTTCCTTTTTGTCCTAGAGATTGCTTGCTTGAATTTTGTTATGTAATAAAAGAACTGTTTTATATTATTAAATTTGCACTTAAAGTAAACCTTAAAGAAACCAAGCAAAGCCAATGAAACCTTTTTTGTTAACTTTCATAGTAGAAAGTTTATTTATTTTGTTCCATTTTAAATAATTTTTGCTCAAATCTGATCCAACTAAATTCAAATAAGACTTAGCTACAGAATGTCTGAAGAAATCTATTTGACTTCATTAAGTCTACTTTGTACTCCTCTGAAAAAAAGCAGTAATTATTTATTTACTTATTTACTGCTTTTAGATTTCAGTTAATCAAGGCTAACTGTTCACACTATATTCTGCTAACTTCCACTGCAATGTGTGTGACAGAAGACTCTTGGAATGCTTTTTACTAATTACTTTGGCTAATAATATAAGAAATGGAGTGAGGATGTTTAGAAATATCTGGGATTTGAGGCAGAACATAAACTCAGCTGAAAGATTTCAAACTATGATTTTCTTGTTATTTCTGTACAGTTTTCTTCTGTCAGTAGTTTGAGTTTGTTATTGTGTTAATTAGTGTTATTTTAGTGTTTCTACCATATTTGTAAGCAGCCTTGAGTGCCTTAGTTTGATCATTTTATAAATGAATGAATGTGTTAATAAGTTTAAATTATTAAGCATTCGTTTCCAACATGAATGTGAAACAAAACATTCATTTTTGTAACAGATTTATGTTTCATGTGGAGAACAATGGATTGATCCCCAGTGGACAGAGGCTCAGCATAAGAAACGTCTCCAACTTAGTAACTTAGCATCTGATATAACTGCTATTCGTGCCTATTGTATCATGAGGAACACAAAAAGTGAGCAAATTTCTATGCTGTTTTTGCTAAATGTTTGTGTTTGATATATGTAAATAAAAATATTTTTGTAAGATATTTACCTTTGTTGAGGTTTGCACGACTTTTTTAAAGCTTGATGGGTTGTGATATGTGCCAAGTGATGTGGAATAATCAAGCCATGGCTGCAGCTTGTGATATGATCTGAACTCTGCCAACTTGAGTTGCTGCCATGTTAACAAAGCTCTCAGAATGTAGAGTCATGGATGGTTTGTTAACTGTACCAACAACCCACCCATAGCCAGGTTCAGATGACGTGACAGGCCACATTTGTGGCTTTCATTTTCAAAATAGTTGCATGCACTCTGCATAGGCCACCATGGCTTAAATAAACCACAGTGAACTTCTTGATTGTGCAAGCTGAGTGTTTCAGTGGGATGTTTATCCAGGTAAGGTAAGTTCTAATCAGTTTTGTAGGAGAGTTAAGCTCATATTTCTTAAGAGTGAAACTCAGAAATGTTCAACTTAATCTGAGATGTGTCCAAATGTCAATTTTTCCAGACCATAGCTGACCTGTCCCTGCCCCCCTCCTTTTGGGTGTTGTATGTAACTTCTAGGTTTCAGCTTTGTACCTTCAGATTGGTTCATATAGCAGATGCCTTCTAAAGTTGACATTACTGAGCAAATAACTTTTGTATAGCTAATGTTTATTTGTTCATTACATTTCTATACTATTCAATAGCCAAATGGTTTAGAATGGGGGAGCAGAAATAAAAACAACAGAGCAACTTAATTCTGTCCTTTTTACTAGGCATAGTATAGCAAATGGAGATGGGTGGATGATGGGAGGGAGGGAGGGAGAGAATATACTCGGCTATATATATGAAATGAAGTATTGTTTAACTTCTGTTCTGTGCTGGAGAGATTATGCTGGAAATCTGTTTGCAGAAACATCTATAATCATGAAGGAGATAGCATATTCACAGTAGGTATGAAAATTATGTAACTTATTTAAGAGTAAACATCTTTGCATACCTGTTTTCAGATCTTGCTTTAGGTGTCAAGAACAGCATTGCTGTTGGAGCCAAACTAACTGTTGAAAGAATTACAGTGAAATTTGAAGAAGAAAAAGTGGCTGAAGAGCCTGAAGAAAGACAAGCTGAAGAAAACCCTGAGAAAGTAAAAGATGATATAGATAAGTGCCTGTAAGTAATCTGCTGTGACAATCAGAACAGCTGTCACATGCACATGCGAAGTTACGCTTGTTGTGCAGGTAGTAGACAATTTAGAAACAAAATTCCATTTATCGAGTGTTTATACTATAGCAATTAGGATGCAGACATAATTCCCACTCATTTTTATATGGCATCTTACCTCATTATTTCCTCTTTATAATTTTAAAACATTTGTTTCTTTGTCTACTTACAATGAATGGAAAAATGCACACACACAAAAGTAAACATTCTCTTGGGTGGCACAAGCCTATAGAATACAAGCTCGTTAAGGTAGTTGGAGGAGCCCTGTTGCTATTTTAACTCTGTTGATTTTAATTGATCTTTCTATTTATTTATTTCTGTACTTGTTTGGTAATTATAGTAGATATTATAGATCAAAGTTAGAAAATTTATATATTAAATTCTGTGGAAAGAAATTGGAATAAGACATTAAAATCTTTTGCAGTAGTGCTTAATTGCACTGGATAATGCCCAATTTTATGAATTTCCTCCCTTCTTAACAACTTACTCTTATGACCAACATATTTAATAATAAAGCAATTTAAATTTAATTGGTAATAGCCATAACAGAGTTCTGTGGCACCTTCAAGACTCATGAAATAATCCTAACCCACAGATCTGCTGATTGGAGGGGGTTAGGAAGAAGTATATGTGTCCCTTCACTGATGGAAGGGCACATCTGTCCTGTCAGTTACCAGTATATCTGTGGAAAGCTATATAAGTATAGATCTACTGCCAGTGGTACCCGCAGAATGAATTGCCATCTCATGGTCTTCACTCTCACCCCACAAAGGGTTGTTCTAGGAATTTCCTGTATTACATTAATTGTAGCATGTCCCTAACACACACCCCTTTTTCAGATGGATGTCTATATAAAATGTTTTACAAAATAACATTAAATATTCTTTTTCATAATAAAGTATTGATCTGTATCCAGCACTTAATTTGGTTTTATGACATGATAGAAAATGTGATTTTTCTGATTCTGATACATTTTGCTGATAGTGATGTTACATGAATATATGGGGAAAATGCAGTTAATATGGTAGGCATGTCATGAGCAGAGCCAGCTGGAACTGGGGGTCAGACTAAATAGCCTGGCAGGCACCTTCTGACTCTCTCTGTTTCTATGTTTTTATGATAGAGCTATTATTGCCCTTGAGTAAAACCCATTCGCCAAGACCATAATGGAAAGGGTGGAAACAAAAGAATATACTTTGTGCGGGGTAGTATAGGTTATCACACTACCACCCCATTGTCAAATTTCTGAAAAAAATACTGTTGTCTATATACAAGCTTAATGGAAGAGTACTATAGCTGGAAATAATGGTGTTGGTTTGAAACTGTTAGAATATAAGGGTTTTTTTGTATTTACTTATTTGGGCATTAGGTGGCACTGTTGTTTTCTGAAATGTGGAAAAACTGCCAGAATTAAAAATAATCATTTCAAAATTCTAAACTGGCTGTTAATGCTGTCCCATACACAATAGTAAGACTATGCCTGTGTATGACATATCAGTGCTGAATTATTTATGTTAAAAACAAATATACAAATCATGGAAAAAATCTAGAATATACAGTTACAGATATGGCAGTTCCACTGCAGATGTAGTAACAGAGCATATTTCTTCAGTGCACCCTGATCAAACAATACTGCTATTGCACACTGTTGCATATTATGCAATGGGATCCTCAGACTCCATATGGACAGGCTAATAATTTTGTGGAGAAACTTCCTGTAAAAGACTTCCATTCCTTGCGATAAGATTAGTGATGGCAGATGGCACAGAAAAACAGTGCCTTTGACCCAGACCTGATTCTCTGTGAATGGATCCTTCCAATCACAGAGAAAACTGAGATCCAGCTAATCCAGAAGCCGTCTACTGGACGAGGGGACTGAAGTGGTCATTTCCACTTATTCTTCCCAATCATGCAGACCATGGTATCCCTTCCTACACTGTTCCAGAAAATTTCTCAACTCTCTGGAGTAATGTTAGGGTTGAGGTAGGGGAATGCAGGAAGGAGGGGATATCAGTGAAAATTTTCCCCTCCCTATTCAGTTCAAGGAAGGAGCTAGATCATAGAGTTCCACTCTACAGCTCTAGATCCAATGTGACATAATTGCCATGAAACCCAGCTTAAATCACCCAAGTGTCCACAACTGCCTCAATGGGAAAATATCGTTGTTTTTAGAAGCTAACATCCAGCTTAAAGTTTTGCAAACAAAATATCTGCTTCTTCCCAACCCTGGAGGTATGCTAGGTGACCCTTTTGCACTTACAGTGCCCATCTAAATGATCTCTGGTTTCTCTAAGAAAATCCTCCAAATCTATGAGGGACTTTTCCAGACAGAAAAGCACTGAGCAACCCATAGTAAATGACAACCATTCCAAATAAAAAAAAGATACTTGACCAATTTTAAAATGAGAGATGTGCAGATACTCGGATGTAGAGATTTGCCTTGCATTAGATGACGTAGAATTGGCCTTAAAGAAATGGATTCACAGTTTGGAGATGTTTCTGGACACAGCTCTGCACCTGGATGCCTAAATGAGAGCTGTGGCCAGGAGTATCTTTGCCCAGCTTTGGCTGATATGTCAAGTACAGCCATTCCTGGTAAAGTCAAACCTGGTCATTGTGGAACATGCCATAGAACAAGTAACTTGGATTACTGCAGCATCCTCTTCATGGAGCTGCTTTTCTTCAAACATCTCAATTGGTTCAGAATGCAGTAGTGACGATGTTAATAAACATTCGCCATGCTGCACCTATCCTGCAAGAGCTGCACTGGTTGCCAGCTCATTTCCAGGGTGGTCACTTTTAAATCTTGAACTGGTTTCAGTCCAGTATATCTTAGAGAGTGCTTCCTCCCATACCAGCATGGGTGCTTCTGAAGGCAGGACCTCCACTATGCACCACACACTGGCAAAGACTCGGGACAGGAGAAATACTTTTTTGGAGGCTGCCCCCTGATCTTGCCCCACGAAACTCAGTTGACTTCCCTGTTTGGTGTTTTTGCCAGAGGATAAGGCAAACTATCTTACTCTGATGGTCCTTTGTTCTTTAAGGCCAATTCTACCTCATCTAATGCACGGCAAATCTCTACATCCGAGTATCTGCACATCTCTCATTTTAAAATTGGTCAAGTATCTTTTTAATAATAATATTTACCCTTGATGTGTCAGCTCTGTTCTATCTGCGGAGTCCGCCTTCGCTTTTGTTTTGATAGTTCTTTACTACGTAGTTGGTTTTCATTGTTGTAAGCTAAGTGTTGTATTCACGATAGAGGAGCATGGTAAAAACATCTGTGGTTTAGATCCAAGCTAAGTTAAACTGTTCCCATTAAAATCAATGGGGACTAGCTTGTTCCACTTATTTCAATGGGGCCTTAATTCAACTAAGTCTGGATCCAACCCTATGAATCACTAGGTAGGTAGGTAGGTAGATAGATGGATATGCTGTCCTTCACCGGATCTCACTCTAATGCCTGCTGTTTGCAATAGCTTCTGCTGCTATGCTTTGTGGCTTTCTTGCTGACCTCTGTCCATACACACTCGCACACACCCCCCCCCCTTAGAAAGAGGAGAGGGGAGAGACATTATACGCTCAAACTTGCAAAAAAATGTTTTCATTGGCAATTTGAAAGTACCCCATAAACAGTAAGTGTGCTATGGATAAAGAATATATATTTATTTAGAGAAGGTCTGCTGAAAGCCCTGGAGAGAGTTGTGCAATTTAGTGTTTAAACATTTGAGTAAGTATTGCATTAAGCAGTTTTCTGTATTTGGTTCAAAGGCTTCCCTTCCTGAAAGAAAAATTGGATTCTGTAAAGGGATGGCTTTTCATAGCCTTATGTGTAAAAAGCTAACAATGTGTATGGAATTTAAGCTGTGATCCTAAGTACACGTTTGTTATTCTTAAATATTTTATATTGTTATTTTAGTTTGAAATTTAATTTATAGACTTTTCCATCAGTATTGGCCAATACTGTATTGGAGCTGTTGGTTCTAGTTCCCACTCAGACATGAAGTTCACTGGGTGACTTTAATCCAGTCACTTATTTTTGGCCTTAGCTACCTCACAGGGTTCTTGATGTGAGGATTAATTGGAGCAGAAGAGGACTATGTAAGCCACACTGGGTTTCTTGCAAGAGGAATAAAGG
This sequence comes from Varanus komodoensis, assembly GCF_004798865.1. Taxonomy (NCBI): domain Eukaryota; kingdom Metazoa; phylum Chordata; class Lepidosauria; order Squamata; family Varanidae; genus Varanus; species Varanus komodoensis. The sequence continues at coordinate 21,442,018 of NW_025335468.1, forward strand.
CAAGATATAAATGCAATAAAATAATAACTAGGAGAGTACAATCTTGGAATCTTTAAAAGACTATTTGTAATTTTAGGTTTGGCTAGAAGTATCCAAAAAATGATCTGAATACCATGAACTGGATTAGAACCTAAGTATATTCATCTACTTATATTGTTTATATTTGTCCAGCTATCTAGGTAATTAAAAACATACTTTGATATAGCTTGTGTTACTAAAAGAGTGGCCCTGGATCATTTAGATGGCTGGTTTTAAAAATCTGGAACGTACTCTGTCAGAAAACCTAGCTTTGCACAATAGTCAAATTAAAAAAGTAATCCAATGAGTTTCATTTTTTTTAAATGGCTTCCAGTATTTCACACATGAACAAAGGCTACAAAAAAAAAAGCATCCTCCTGCAAATATGTTTGTTTTTCAGAGGGGCATTAACTCCTGAAAAAGTCAACACAAGTAATCGCTCATTAACTAGAAAAACTTTCGAACTGAAAATGTGCAACTTGTTGTTGATGTTAGACTATGTGCAACATGGGCCCTTCCTCAGTTCTAGAGAAACTACTTTGTACCTGAGTGTTGAATGTGCACTTGGGAGTTCCAGTTGCAAACTGACAGAGTGGTTTTCAGCAAATTACTGGCAAGATACTTTCTTAATGAGTGAAAATAATAATGTCCTCATTGGTCAGAGTGTAGAAAGGGGTATGGTGGGGGAACAGAAATGAAGGAAATATTTGAATGAATGAATGAATGAATGAATGAATGAATGAATGAGTGAATGAATAGATCCTCAGATAGCAATTTATTCTGGCAAGCTACTACCTAAGGAAGGAAAGTGAAGCAAAACAGTAAATCATACTTGGGCACAATCTGTCTCAGGCATGAACTGTATTCTTTAAGACTATGAAACTGATTTGAGAATTAACAAGGAAATAATGCTAGCTTAACTGGTTGTGTCTTCCCCAAACTATACCTTACTGGACAGACAGGCAACTCTCTGGTGGTTGCTTTGGCTCTTGAAGCAACTTCACAGCACCCAATGATTACCAAATTCTATTGGCCTACCTACCTTTATGTCATTCACTGGGCAAACCACTATTTTTGGAAGCAGCAATTAATCATATTTGGGAAGAGAATTTCATGTTTTTAATTCACATAGATTTATGGCTAGTATCTTATGATAATACAATACCCATGTTATGAAAACCATTTCTTTTTGTTTTGAGAATGGTTTCCTTTGTCTTCTTTTCTTCCTTCACATGATGTGTCCAAAATACAACAGCTTCAGTTTTACATTTTTTTGTTTCCTGGGCAAGTTCTGGCTTGATTTGATCTAGAACTCACTCGTTCATCCTTCTGTCCAGGGTATTTGCAGTGCTTTAGCATTTCACTGCCACATGACCACATAATTTACAAGATTTTTTTGTTCCTCTACACCCAAGTATTTGGCTAACTAAGAATATCTCTTCATGCTTCTGATGAAGTGGGCTGTAGCACCACAGAAGCATATGCTGGTAATGAATTTCTTAATCTTTAAGGTGTTATGTTACTTTTTCTTGGACAGATCCTATTTTAAGCTGCATCAATATAAGTATCATTTCCAAATTGCATGAAATACTAGTCCCCATTTACTCAGGATTGGTTAGGTCTCATCTGTAGTACTGTGTCCAGTTCTGGCCACCACAGTTTAAGAAAGATGCAGATGAAAAGGGTTCAGATGAAAGCAGCAAGAGTGATCCAGGGACTGGAAACAAAACCCTGTGAGGAGAGATGCTAACAACTGGGCATGTTTCGTCTCAACAATGCAGGACATGGAATAATGGACTCGAGTTACAGGAAGCCAGGTTCTGGCTGAACTTCAGGAAGAACTTCCTGGCTGTTAGAGCAGTATGACAATGGGACCACTTTCCTCAGGAGGTTGTAGATTTTCCCACACTAGAAGCATTCAGGATGCAATTAGACCACCATCTGAACAGGATGGTTTAACTTTGCGTCCTGCACTGAGCAGAGGGTTGGACCGAGTGGCCCTCCAGTCTCTTCTAATTCTACTTTTCTACAACTCTATACCACAAAGGGATTGGACTTACTCAATAAGTTGTTGCCTTAGTACTGGTACAGTGACTCTTTCCTCCTTCTTTTTCACTGCTGTACCTTTTTCCCTTCCCAAAATACAGATGTACTAGTCAGTGATAAACTGAATGCAACATAGAATGCAAGTGCATTTTTATGTTCCTCTCCCTTAAACCAGAGTCTGATTGGCCATATTGGGAAATGAGGAGAAAATGTCGGTGAATGCACCTTTTTAAGGCAGTAAACTATTATCCAGATCATTTAGGCTGCTCCTGCAAACTGTTTAGCTCTCATTGATTGACCTCTGTGGTTTTAAGGAGTCTGGCTATGTGCAGTTTTGCAGCCAAGTATTTATTCAGGCCAAGCTTCCATTGCCACAAGAATGAAAATTAATTGTTTCAGCTTTTAATCCCCTTATGAAACTCAGTTTTAATTAGTGATTCAAATCTTCATGTAAAATTTAAACTAGTAATGAGTTCCAGTTCTCTAAATTTCACTTTGACTTTTTATCTTTGTAGGAATTCACATGCAAAATCCCATCTTAAAGCAGATGCATTCTATAAACCAATGAAATATACCTGGCAGCAAATTTCCTATGATCTTGATGAGGACTGCAGCCTTCAGAAGGAGAAAGAAGAACAGTTTTTTGAAGATGCAGAATTATATAAAAAATACAGGTCAGGTATTCCTATTTTGTGCATAATGAACTGTTCCTGTTTCTTTTCCATTTAAGTTTTTATAGAAATTATTGTTATAAAATGAAAATAATTGTACACATTACAATTGAGTTAAAGTGAGAAGTGGCTACATTTTTAAGAGAAGTTAATAAATCACTGCCTTGATAGCCAGGAAGAGTAGGAAAAGCAGTACTGGGATACAATCTCCAAAATGACAGAATGATCTCAGTTCAAATCCAAGGCAAACCATTCAGCATCACAGTAATCCAAGTCTGTGCCCCAACCAGTGATGCTGAAGAGGCTGAAGTTGACCAGTTCTATGAAGGCCTACAACACCTTCTAGAATTAACTCCAAAAAATGATGTCCTTATCATTATGGGGGACTGGGATGCTAAAGTAGGAAGCCAAAAGATAACTGGAATAACAGGCAAGTTTGGCCTTGGAGTACAAAATGAAGCAGGGCACAGGCTGGTAGAATTTAATCAAGAGAACACACTGGTCACAGCAAACACTCTTTTCCAACAACCCAGGAGACGACTCTATACATGGACATCACCAGATGGTCAACACAGAAATCAGATTGACTATGTGCTCTGCAGCCAAAGATGGAGAAGCTCTATACAGTCAGTAGAAACAAGACCAGGAGCTGACTGTGGCTCAGATCATGAGCTTCTTGTTGCAAAATTTAGGCTTAAATTGAAGAAAGTAGGGAAAAGCACTAGGCCACTCGGGTATGACCTAAATCATATCCCTGATGAATATACACTAGAGGTTACAAATAGATTTAAGGAATTAGATCTGATAGACAGAGTGCCTGAAGAACTATGGATGCAAGTTCGCAACATTGTACAAGAGGTAGCATCTAAAACCATCCCAAAGAAAAAGAAATGCAAGAAAGCAAACTGGCTGTTTGAGGAAGCTTTACAAATAGCTGAGGAAAGAAGGGAAGCGAAAGGCAGGGGAGAAAGAGAAAGATACACCCAATTGAATGCAGAATTCCAGAGAATAGCTAGAAGAGATAAGAATGCCTTCTTAAATGAACAGTGCGCAGAAATAGAAGAAAACAACAGAATAGGGAGAACCAGAGACCTCTTCAGGAAAATTGGAGATATGAAGGGAACGTTTCGTGCAAAGATGGGTATGATAAAGGACCAAAATGGCAGGGACCTACCAGAGGCTGAAGAGATTAAGAAGAAGTGGCAAGATTACACAGAAGAACTATACAAGAAAGAACTTAACGTCCCTGATAACCACGATGGGGTGGTCACTGACCTCAAGCCAGACATCCTGGAATGTGAAGTCAAATGGGCCTTAGGAAGTCTGAGCAACAACAAAGCTAGTGGAGGAGACCGTATTCCAGCTGAGCTATTCAAAATCCCAAAAGACAATGCAGTTAAAGTGCTACACTCAGTATGCCAGCAAATCTGGAAAACTCAACAGTGGCTACAGGATTGGAAAAGGTCAATTTACATTCCAATTCCAAAGAAGGGAAATGCCAAAGAATTTTCAAGTATGTGGACCTAGAACTACCAGAAGTACAGACAGGGTTTTGAAGAGACAGAGGAGCTAGAGATCAAATTGCCAACATACGCTGGATCATGGAGAAAGCTAGGGAGTTCCAGAAAAACATCTACTTCTGCTTCATTGACTATGCTAAAGCCTTTGATTGTGTGGATCACAACAAATTGTGGCAAGTTCTTAAAGAGATGGGAGTACTAGACCATCTTATTTGTCTCTTGGGAAACCTATATGCGGGTCAAGAAGCAACAGTGAGAATTGGACATGGAACCACTGATTGGTTCAAAATTGGGAAAGGAGTTTGGCAAGGCTGTATACTGTCACCCTGCCTATTTAACTTATATGCAGAGCACATCATGTGAAAGGCCAGATGAATCACAAGTTGGAATTAAGACTGCTGGGAGAAATATCAATAACCTGAGATATGCAGATGATACCACTCTCATGGCAGAAAGTGAAGAGAAACTAAAGAGCCTCTTGATGCGGGTGAAGGAGAAGAGTGCAAAAGTTGGCTTGAAACTCAACATTAAGAAAACTAAGATCATGGCATCCTGTCCTCTCACTTCCTGGCAAATAGATGGGGAAGAAATGGAGGTAGTAACAGATTTTATTTTCCTGGGCTCCAAGATCACCACAGATGGGGACTGCAGCCAAGAAATTAAAAGACGCTTGCTCCTGGGGAGGAAAGCTATGGCAAATCTAGACAGCATACTGAAAAGCAGATACATCACCCTGCTGACAAAAGTGTGTATAATTTCCCCAGTTGCAATGTATGGCTGTGAAAGCTGTACCAGAAGGAAGGCTGAGCACTAAAGAATTGAGGCCTTTGAATTGTGGTGCTGGTGAAGACTCCTGCAAGTTCCTTGGACTGCAAGGCGATCAAACCGGTCAGTCCTAGAGTAGATCAACCCTGACTGCTCTTTAGAAGGCCAGATACTAAAGATGAAACTCAAATACTTTGGCCACCTAATGAGAGGGAAGGACCCACTGGAGAAGAGCCTAATGCTGGGAACAATTGACCGCAAAAGAAGAAAGAGACTGCAGAGGAAGAGGTGGCTAGTTGGAGTCACTGAAGCAGTCGGTGTGAGCTTAGGTGGACCCCGGGAGATGGTGGAGGACAGGAGAACCTGGAGGAATGTTGTCCATGGGGCCGCGATGGGTTGGACATGACTTTGCGACTAACATAATAAACATGCTGCCCCTGTTTTTTCTTGTAAAACCTGTTACTTTTCAACAATATTCTGCTCTTCTGTTCCAGCAATTTGTGTAAGTTGATACTACCCAGAATGCAGGCTGATGTGTGTAATGCAGACTGCATAGCTCAAGTTCATGGTGCAGAAATTTCAATTCTACACTGACTTGGTTCACATGATGTGATAACCCTCTGTAGCTTAGCAGCCTTGTAGCTTAGGATGTCCCAACCTGGCACAGTTCCTGCAGTGTAGTGTGGTTCCTTGGCCATTCGCAAGTCACTGGAGAGCCCATGGCTTGTCAGGTGACTTTTTTCAGAGTGGCTTGTCATGACATGAGAACCTGGCACAATGGCTTATGTATAGTTTGTCAGAAAGGCCAGAAAGCTGCCTGGCAGGAGACTGGCAATAATTACTCTGATTTATGGAATTTGTGCAAAACTCCCCATTTTTTGAAAGTTACATTTGTGAAAATGTTCTAAAGTTAAGGAAAGAAGAGTTAAATGTGTTCAGATCTCCCTGTAGATCAAAAATAAGACACACTGGGTTGGTTATTCTGCAAAACAATCCAGGGCATGTCCAACAGACATTAGGCTCACCAAGAAGCTGTTCCCCTTATCCCCCCTCTTACCTTTGATTTTCCCATGGGTATTCCGGGGGACACCATGGCAAGATAGCCAGCTTTCATGATCCCTGTTTTGACAGACACTACATGATCCCTCTTTTGAAAGACCCTTCAAACTGTCTGAACAGCACCTTGGGCAGGCTTTCAGTGGTTGGGAAACATTTTAATTCATTTTTTTTTTAGAATTCTGACACAGCTGTGTAAGTGCAGAAATAAGGATCCTTGTTTAGGCAATGTCAAGGTACCAACCGTGCAGTAGGCACCAACTCTGTACATTGATCCAAAGAGGATCCAAATAGGCTATTTCTTTTATTTGGATTCACTTGACAGCTGTCAGAAAAAAACAAACTATCAAGGGAAAATAAAGGCATGCATAATATTTACTTGCAAAAGGGGGTGACAAGATTTATACCCTTTGCAGTTGGAGCCTCAACTGTCTTTTTTCCTGACAGTCCTCAAGGTGATGCACATTGTTCACTTTTGAAACTCTAACTGCTCAGGCAAAAGATTTTCCAGCTAGTTGTCAAAATCTATGTCCCCTTTAAAGGGTTTTTTAACAGAACAATGTGTAGTTTCTGACTGGGACATCTGAAATTGATATGACATGCAGACCCAGTCATTCTCTAGGTATCCCACGACTAGGCCATATCTGGTACTTTATATCACTCTGTGCAGATATGTTAACACCCTTATTATAGTGGATCCTATAGCAAAGCTGAGGGAAAGTTTAGCGTTTTTCCTTGTTCCCCCACCCCTCGGGGTCAAATCTGGTACCTTCAAGCAATGGATATCCATCTGTGATTTTATTTCCTATTTCAGGTGTTCATATTCTGGACCCATTTCAGTCCGGCTTCAGACCTGGGTATGGTACTGAATCTGCCTTGGTTGCCCTGTACGATGACCTGTGCAGGGAGAAAGACCGGGGGAGTGCATCCCTATTGGTTCTCCTGGACCTCTCAGCGGCTTTTGATACCATCGACCATGGTATCCTTCTGGATAGGCTAGCGGGATTGGGAGTTGGGGGCACTGCTTTGCAGTGGTTCCACTTCTATCTCAATGGCCAATTCCAGAAGGTGGTGCTGGGGGACTATGGCTCTGCGCCATGGCAGTTATGCCATGGAGTTCCGCAGGGGTCCATTTTGTCCCCCTTGCTATTCAATATCTACATGAAACCGCTGGGAGAGGTCATCAGGAGGTGTGGGCTGCGGAATCATCAGTATGCTGATGATACCCAGCTCTACCTCTCGTTCTCTACCAATCCAGGTGAGGCAGTGGCTGTACTGAACCGGTGCCTGGCCAAAGTAATGGGCTGGATGAGGGCCAATAAACTGAAGCTCTATCCAGACAAGATGGAAGTCCTGTTGATAGGTGAATCGGGCTTTGGAATGGGGGACTTTGACCTTGTCCTGAATGGGGTTGCACTCCCTCTTAAGGACAGGGTTCGCAGGTTGGGAGTGCTCCTCGACCCAGAGCTATTGTTGGAAGCTCAAGTGACAGCGGTGGCGAGGAGCGCTTTCCTTCAGCTTTGGCTGATCCATCAGCTGCGTCCCTACCTGGAGAACGACTGCCTGGCAACAGTGATGCATGCATTGGTTACTTCCCAATTAGACTTCTGCAACGCACTCTACGTGGGGCTGCCCTTGAAGACGGTCCGGATACTTCAATTGGTGCAAAACAGAGCTGCCAGGCTGCTGACGGGGACTGGGTGTTGTTCTTATATAATCCCAGTTCTCCATCAGCTCCACTGGCTCCCCATTGAAGTCCGGGCCCAATTCAAGGTGCTGGTTATCACCTACAAAGCCCTGAACGGCTTAGGCCCTGAGGAGCTCCTGTGTCCATATATGCCCTCCTGCCCCCTGAGATCGGCGGCAGAGGCCCTTCTCCAGGAACCCTCTGTAAAAGATATTAGGAGGGTGAGTACTTGGAGGAGGGCTTTCTCTGCAGTGGCACCCAACGTATGGAATGCGCTCCCCAGAGAGACCTTATTTGTTTTTCAGCGCCAGGCCAAGACCTTTTTATTTAAACGCTATTTTAACTGTTAATGGTTTATTTGTTGATTTTAAATTGACCTGGCTGTGTCCACTATTACATTTTATGTATTTTAATTATTTGGTTTTTTGTGAGGGGGGGGGTTGTATTTTTGTATTTTATGTGGGATTTTATGATTGTAAGCCATCCTGAGGCTCATGCGATGGGGCGGCATATAAGTTGTTTGTTTGTTTGTTTAATTAATTAATTAAATTCCACAAAAAATGAAAATTAATGTGTGACCACATTAATGAATGGACAGGAGAAGGACCCCTCTCTTCACTTAGGATTGGTGACAATTAGAGCTGCTTTGTCTTCTAAGTACTCTGCCACCACTCACTCTGAAAGTCACACAAATAATTTTCAAGAATCCCAACAATACAATATCACAAAATGTGAGAAAAAAACCATTCATCGGCTTTGTGGAAAAGAGAAAAGGATCAGGAAAACTGCATGAAGCATTAAAGGAACAGTCAAACATAAGAAGTAATAGGTTTAGAGTTTCATTGATTTCACATTTTACAAAATAGATTGAAGAGGTCTTCATTATTCATTTACCAACAGACTGCTATGTATCATTTGTACTCTCCTTACACTGTGCACTCTCTGTAACAATATGTACTAGTCTGGCTATTCAAAAATCAAGCCAGGCTGAAGAGGCTTGCTGGGCTTCATTCAAATTTGTCTTTCTTATTTTTCAAGTTTCAAGTTAAGCTCAGAGGAGCACAATGCAGCCCAGATAAAGATGGTGTTTGCTCCTGCATGCTGTCTAGAAAGCTGTTTTATGTGATTCAGTCAATGAAATCCTCTGTGTGTTTTCTCCAAGATGTTTCTGTATTTTTCATAAACCTCCTTCTGCACCTTTATATTTCAGCATATCCAATTCTTAATATGTGTGCCCAACTTTCTTTATATTCTTTTACATATTTGACTTCAGCTATAAAGCACAAGCTGTAAAAATATTCTACATATAGGATTTGTCTGGCTTTTTTGTTTGTTTGTTTGTTATCATGAAATGTGATGTTCACAGAACATTTAGAGCTAAATGGATTTTTGCTGACTTTAGGCACCAGCCTAAACTAATGGAAGAATTACAGAAAGCCCATAATCAGCAGTTTGAATTCAGAAGTGGAAAGATTATCAACTGCAGATTCCCAAATCTTGTTTTGGGTGTGGAGAATTCTGATCTGCATTCTGGCACTGAAGTGGTTTTGTTGGAGAAGAAGAATGACGATATCACTCAGCAGTGGATATGGAGAGAGGCGAGCAGGTGCAAATTCACTGGTACTCTCACAAGGATTGCATTGCATTAGCAGCACTCAAATTTTCACCATCGGAAAATATGGTGCAAATCCTTTTCACTTTTTCTTGAAGAGCAGACATTGTGTTTCTTCCAGCTAGTTTTACAGTTCATGGGGTCTCTAAACTATGACAAGAAAAATAAGGGAATAAAAAATAGCTATCATTACAAATTTTTGATTATAGGGCGCTGTACATAATCTTAAGTATGCCACTTTTTCTTTTGGCAATCCCCAAATACTGCCCATACCCTGAGGAGCCTGATCCTGAGCACATATAAGTGTGCTAAGCACATATACTTTCCCTTCTTTACCCTTGCGTTTGTTCTCCTTACTTTTCTGTCTTATGTTCCTTGTATCAGTCTCTTGAGGCAGAGACTTAACATGGTACTGCTCATACTACTGCAACTAGTACATCTATCATCTTCCCTTCTCAATTTGAGGTGGATGAAAGGTTCCTATTAAACATCCTAACAAAGATGAAATGAGGGTAGTACATGCAGAGCCCTGTGTAAAAACAGCTGTTATAGCTCCAAAATAAATTCAATCTGGACGCAAGCCATTCTATTAGCAGGAAATATATATATATTTATAAAAAACATATGATTCTATAATCTTTTGGCTTCTCTCTGACCTTTCTGCACCTAGGACATTTCACCTTGTGATTGACCCAAATCTCGTGCTAGCAGTATCAATGCCTAATATATTGAATGGGTTTCCAAAGATCCCGGCAGAAATGCAAGGGTGTGCTGTCGTCCTTCAGGTAAAGCTCTTTGTATAATCTGCTATCATGGATTGACTTATGAGTGCTACCACTGTGATGGCTTATGTTGAACTGGTCTATTTTAGATCCTGTCAATTGTGAAATACATGTATTTTAGAAAAACTGTGTGATGGATGCATTTGCCTACTTTTCATTTCTTCTGCCACTACCAATAATTTCTGGAACAATCCCAGTGCTATAACAGGGTAGTTGGAATAGTCTATAGCCTTGGTATAGACAGACCAAAAATTGTTCTAAAGTTGAACCAAATACATTAACATTTCTTTAAAATGTATTTCCACCAATAAGGAATTAATTGGCAAATTGGGTAATAACAATATGCATTGTGCAAACTTGTTTAAAAGTTACTGTATCTTTAAGAAAATAAATATCACCCTTGAGCTAATTTATTTCCCAACCATTACCCAATTGTCCTTGTGCTATCTCCTCCCTAGTTAGTACTCAAGCTTAGTTAATCCTGAAGTCTTCCTCCTGGTTAGGGTCTTTTCAAGGCGCACAGAAGTGGTATTTCAGTCACCAGTCTCTGAAGCTTTTGGAGCTGAACTGCTTGTAGATTACCAAACTGGGCTACTTTCTTGTAGAACTGCTGTGAAAAGTCTTCCTCTCCTAGCAGACTTTCTCTGCTGCTTTCTGTGATTTCAGGTCACCTTCTCTTCTCCTCTTTTTCTGTACAGTTACTGTGTGCTGCACTCTGTTGTTCCTGCTGGCTTTTATCAGCTTTCAGTTCTGCCTCTGCTTCCATTTTCCTGGGCTGCTGCCTCGTCTAGCATCAGCTGCTTCTCCCGCAGGCTCTTCTGCCTTATTCCAACTGATTGATCCCAGCTACCCCAACAGGGCAATTCATGGCCCATTTATCACTCCTGCACAGCCTCTCACAAGCTCTCTTGCTGGCAGAGGCTGCCAACACTGCCGCCACATTGCACCCCTTTCCAATGGCTGCTGCCACAGCATGCTCCCACTACACGCCCCTCTCTTGTTCACTGCCACCACACTGGTTCAGCGAAGAGCTGTGTGGTCAAAATAAGTGGGCCTGCAAGAACTTGTCCAGGTCTTGTGAGCACTCCACAGTCATTTCTTCTGGTCCTGTGATTCTCCACAGAGCTGGTGCAGTGGCAGCAGCAAAATTAAGCATGCAGTGTGTAATGTGGTAAACAGGGCAGCTGCTTTAGGAAGACTTACTCATAGTATTTTGACAAATTTTGCCTCAGAATTACTGGTCCTCATGTCAGTATACACAAAGAAAAATGCCAAACAATTGCTTTTGTGTTCAATATATGTAAAGAAATATATGCAACACTTTTCTCTCTTTTGCGCAGGATCTCCTCTTCTGCCAAAAATGGCACATTGTTTCATAGATCTAATGTAATTCCATGCAATGTTTGATACAGTGTTATAAAACATAGATAGCAGCACATAATAAATTTAAACTGTTATCAGGTATCCATACAAGTCTAGGAAGTCCCAAAGTCTAGGACTCATTTATACATTATATTGAAATTTCCCTTTTTAGTATGCAGTAGATATAACTCCAGTCATGTTTATCTCTACCTCATCAAGCTGTAAGACAATTCATATAAACTGACAGCTAATCGCGCAGCTAGTTTCCTGTATTGTAGATTTATGAATAAGAGCACAACACACCAAGAACAGACAGAGGAGAAAGTAAGGCTGGGAGGGAACAAATAGTATTAGATGTGTGCCCAAGCTCGCCCTCTGCCTCTGCTGGCTAGAACCCACCCACGAACAGAACCATTCCAAAGGGTTTGAACTGCACTTTATTACCTATACTTTATGACCATGTAGGTTTATGTTGAAAGCATAATAGAAAGAACTATCACTGGAGGAATTTCTGCAGTACACTACTTTTTCAGCTAATTAATACCAGAAGAATGCACCTAGAGGGAAAGGTCTGTTTGCCAGAGTTTCCTCATTTAAAGATCAGTCCTGTGGTGTTTTCTTCATTGTTCTTTATTGGTTTTTCCATTGATTCAATAGGAGGGCAAAAGGGCTTGGAGTCTGAAGTAGAAAAGAATATTAATGACAGTTTATAGTGAATATCTTTGTATGGCACTGACTGGTATTTATTTATTTACAAGATTTATATAATACTTTGTATTCTAGTATGGACATTTCAGAACAATGAACAATAAAAGATGAAACAAGTAAAAGAATAAAACAATGCTTTAAAAACAAGACCAATATATGTCAAAACCACCATGGCTGGTAAGATCAGGAAAGCTTCCTAAAATAGGTGTGTTTTTAGGAAGTACTGAAGTCAATATGTTGCCTGCTAGATCTCCAAAGGCAAAGAGATCCACAGAAATGGAACTGCTTTGCTGACTGCTCTTTTCCAGGTCAATTCCAGTCAGACTGTAGGACCATTTGGACTCACCAGGAATACACCATCCAATGACCTCAGTTACCAGAAAGTTTGATAAAGGAGAAGGTGATCTTTGTGCCCAAGTTGTTTAGAGCTTTACACAAGTACCAAAACCTTAAACCTGGCCCAGTAGTGAATGGAAAGCCAATGCAGTTCCCTCAGCAATGGATTTGCATGCTCAAAGGGGGCACCTCCTAACAACAGGTGGGCTGATACATTCTGCACTAACTCCAGCTTCCAAACCACCTTAAGACAGTCCCACATAGAGTGCATTGCAACAATCCAGTTTTGAAGTTATTAGCATTAGCACTTGCACCATTGTGACCAAACTATCCCTATTCAGGAGGTTATAACTGGTGAAGCTTATAAAGGTATTTCAAGCTGTTGTGGTCTTTGGAACTCCAGTAACTACAGATCTAGCAGTTCCCCCAAACAGCAACCCCATTCAGAACTGGCAACAAGCTTATCTTCCAGGCTGGGGAACCATTCATCCTCACAGTTGAAATAGACCTATGAGTGCTGCCAGCATTGCTGCAGAGGCTGAAGGGGTGGTGGGTCAGCCTGCCAGTGCTCAGACCATACGCCGTACACTGCATCACATTGGTCTGCAGGGCTGTCGTCCCAGAAGGAAGCCTCTTCTAAAGATGATGCACAAGAAAGCCCACAAACAGTTTGCTGAAGTTAAGCAGACTAAGGACATGGATTAGTGGAACCATGTCCTGTGGTCTGATGAGACCAAGATAAACTTATTTGGTTCAGATGGTGTCAATTGTGTGTGGCGACAACCAGGTGAGGAGTACAAAGACAAGTTTGTCTTGACTACAGTCAAGCATGGTGGTGGGAGTGCCATGGTCTGGGGCTGCGTGAGTGCTGCAGGCACTGGGGAGTTACAGTTCATTGAGGGAACCATGAATGTCAACATGTACTGTGACTTACTGAAGCAGAGCATGATCCCCTCCCTTTGGAGACTGGGCCGCAGGGCAGTATTCCAACATGATAACGACCCCAAACACACCTCCAAGATGACCACTGCCTTGCTAAAGAAGCTGAGGGTAAAGGTGATGGACTGGCCAAGCATGTCTCCAGACCTAAACCCTATCGAGCATTTGTGGGGCATCCTGAAATGGAAGATGGAGGAGCGCAAGGTCTCTAACATCCACCAGCTCCGTGATGTTGTCATGGAGGAGTGGAAGAGGACTCCAGTGGCAACCTGTGAAGCTCTGGTGAACTCCATGCCCAAGAGGGTTAAGGCAGTGCTGGAAAATAATGGTGGCCACACAAAATATTGACACTGTGGGCCCAATTTGGACAGTTTCACTTAGGAGTGTACTCACTTTTGAAGCCAGCAGTTTAGACATTAATGGCTGTGTGTTGAGTCATTTTGAGGGGACAGCAAATTTACACTGTTGTACAACCTGTATACTCACTACTTTACATTGTAGCAAAGTGTCATTTCTTCAGGGTTGTCACATGAAAAGATAAAATATTTACAAAATGTGAGGAGTGTACTCACTTCTGTGATATACTGTAAGTGCGACCCTTAGCTGAGCCTGTGAACCGACTAATGAAGCTCTGTGCTTACTGCCATCAAAACACTCTTAAAAAGTTAGGCCCGTGGCTACATTGTTGTTACAATTCCACTGCTTCAAATGACACCTACTTTATTGATATTTCACTGGCCCTGAGCTGCTTGTGTGGCACACGTTGCTCTGGTAGTGAAGGAACATGTGTCACGTGCTACCTCGCACAGAAGGCTTGGCTCCTTGGCTAGAATTTAAAGCTTGCAAAATGCTGAACTTCATACAGATTTATGCTTTCCTTAATACCAAGCAATTTTTTCTCCCTCTTCTTTTGTATTTCAGCTGGTTCTTACCCATTGCTTAGAGAAAATACTAGAGGAAAAAATATGGGAAATGCAGGGGTCAAAATGATATATACCACTTTATTTTCCAATTTCTTGTATATTCTTTAGAGGCAAAGTTCTGCCAATGAAGATTGCAAAAGTTCTTATGAATGTATGTACAATACTGTTAAATACGAATGTTATATTTGGGCAGAAATACAAAGAATGTAAAAATGGAGCTGCCAATCAGAAGTGGAATTACACAGAAGCTAGAAAGATTCTTAGTGCCTTTTACAGCACAACACTGGATCAAGAAATTACAGCAGCAAATTATGCTTCAGTCTGCACATTTTCTGTGGCCAGCGCAGAGAAAATAGATCAGCCAGTAAGTTATTTTTGATTTCTTTGATAGAAAAGAGTATAATTATCTCCTCTAAATCAGAGGAGTGAATATAAAGAGAGATGCTCACCTTGATATATCTGCACATCTGTACACAACAAGTAGACATATCAAATATGTTACTTCCTGCTACCTTTGAAAGGACAAGAAGAAGGTAGGAATGAGACTTAATCCAACTTCCCTCATTTGTACACTAAGAATGGCTGGATCAGACTATTTCCAGTCAGTGTCAGATTTGCATGTGTTCATTCATAAATGTGCTCCATCCAGCTTCTACATTAATCTCTGATTTTTTTTGTGGAAGTGAGAAATCCATATAAAAAGTCATATTCAATTGTATCAATCTGAAGATATTTCTCACACAATCTATCTTTCTAAATACATTTTCTCTCAAAGCATGCATTTATGAACAATTTTTATCCTAATATAAACATTGTACAGTATATGTTTTTTGGTATATATTTGAAGCTGCAAAGTACATTTGCAAAGTTTAGAAGAGTACAAAATCTGAAGGATAACAGTATTCTAATCCACATACTTTACTCCAGGAAGTATGGGTTAGGTCAGTTTCTTTGGAAACTCAAGCATCCCTATTTTAAGGTGCCACCTTACTTTTGTTTATTTTACTAAACTTTGAAAAGTTCTTTAAAGTTTCACTGAATTGAATGATCAGTAGGATTACTGTTCTGGAATGTTACAGGAATGATTAGAAAGTTGCCTATTTTAATAAACCACAATGCTCTTTAGATTGATACACATACTACTTGGGGTACTTTATATGGGTCCATCCCATGGTGCTGCTTGTAACATTTGAAAACCTGCTACCACTGTGTGGGTATATCCTATCATACAGGTTTCTGTGGCTTTATTACAGTTTACAATTGCAGTGCAGGGAGTCACTCAAGCTGTTGGTCCCATTGAAGTCTAGATGAAGTGTATGTTTCTGAAACATCCAGAAGGCACCTATCAGTTCTATAAACACGTACTTTAAAGAAAAGGCATTGCACCAAACCAGAAGTGTTTACCGAAATAACACTGCTTAGCAGTACAATTATTTCTACATATTTTAAAAAACAGACACAGAAAATGAGAAATCCAAATAGCATGATGTTTAAATCTGATCAGTTTGGGAATGCTTAAAACATACAGAATAGAAATTAGCAAATGGACAATTGGCCTTCTTTCATTGTAAAGACATTAAACTTCTTTTTTTAGGGCTACTATTTTCTTTCACCATGTGGAAAGCAGAAAGTAATGATATGCTTGGCTTGTGCAAGGATTATAAGAGGAAAGAAGGAACTGAAAAAATTGCTCCCTGGTACTATGTTTTTCTGTGCCTCTGGTTCTGAGGAAGGCAAGCACATATCCATCTGGCCCTATAAATGTCTTAATGTTAACAAGGTTTGTGACATCATTGCTTTTTTTTAGTCACACACTACTGTACTTTTGCTGCAATGAGAAAAATAACATTTTTGTGTCTTTCCCTTTTAAATGCTTTGCAACACTGGGGAGCTTCACTTAAATTTCAATATTAGAATACAATTAGTGTCACAAATTTTGTTATTAGGGTAATAGTCTTATAATTTATTGGTTAACAAGAACCCCAAATAATTGTACATGATCTTGGTATCCATTGATTAAACAAAGACATTCTGCAAAAATTATTAATTCAAGAATCCCATTGCTTACTCCTGGTATAGAAAACCATTTCTGAAGTTGAACTCTTGCTCATATTAAGTCCTGACCATGATCAAGACTTTGTTTATCATCCATGGGTTCCCACTTACAAAGCTACAGTAGTAGTCTACCCCACAGAGATACTATAAATTAATTAGCTGTCGGTGTAAAGGAAAATTAAATCTCACTAATTATTTTAAATTATTTGTGTTGTTGTTGTTGTTAGTCGCGAAGTCGTGTCCGACCCATCACGACCCCATGGACAACACTCCTCCAGGCCTTCCTGTCCTCCACCATCTCCTGGAGTCCACCTAAGCTCACACCAACTGCTTCAGGGACTCCATCTAGCCACCACATCCTCTACTGTCCTTCTTTTGCCATCTATTGTTCCCAGCATTAGACTCTTCTCCAGAGAGTCCTTCCTTCTCATTAGGTGGCCAAAGTATTTGAGTTTCATCTTCAGGATCTGGCCTTCTAAAGAGCAGTCAGGGTTGATCTCCTCTAGGACTGACCGGTTTGATCACCTTGCGGTCCAATGGACTCACAGGAGTCTTCTCCAGCACCACAATTCAAAGGCCTCAATTCTTTAGTGCTCAGCCTTCCTTATGGTCCAAATTTCACAGCCATACATTGCAACAGGGAAAACCATAGCCTTGACCATACGCACTTTTGTTGGCAGGGTGATGTCTCTGCTTTTCAGTATGCTGTCTAGATTTGCCATAGCTTTCCTCCCCAGGAGCAAGTGTCTTAATTTCTTGGCTGCAGTCCCCATCTGTGGTGATCTTGGAGCCCAGGAAAATAAAATCTGCCGCTACCTCCATTTCTTCCCCATCTATTTGCCAGGACGTGAGAGGACAGGATGCCATGATCTTAGTTTTCTTAATGTTGAGTTTCAAGCCAACTTTTGCGCTCTCCTCCTTCACCCGCATCAAGAGGCTCTTCAGTTCCTCTTCACTTTCTGCCATGAGAGTGGTATCATCTGCATATCTGAGGTTGTTGACATTTCTCCTGGCAATCTTAATTCCAACTGGTGATTCATCTAGCTCCGCTTTTCTCATGATGTGCTCTACATATAAGTTAAATAGACAGGGCGACAGTATACAGCCTTGCCGAACTCCTTTCTCAATTTTGAACCAATGAGTGGTTCCGTGTCCAGTTCTCACTGTTGTTTCTTGACCCGCATATAGGTTTCTCAGGAGACTAATAAGATGGTCTGGTACTCCCATCTCTTTAAGAACTTGCCACAA
>NW_025335468.1:21459845-21602462 GCF_004798865.1 Varanus komodoensis
CACATGCTAGCAAAGTTATGCTCAAAATCCTACAAGCTAGGCTCCAGCATATGTTGGCAATTTGATCTCTAGTTCCTCTGCCTCTTCGAAATCCTGCCTGTACTTCTGGTAGTTCTCGGTCCACATACTGCTGGAGCCTAGCTTGTAGGATTTTGAGCATAACTTTGCTAGCATGTGAAATGAGTGCAATAGTGCAGTAGTTTAAACATTCTTTGGCATTGCCCTTCTTTGGGATTGAAATTTAACTGTCCTTTTCCAATCCTGTGACCACTGTTGAGTTTTCCAAATTTGCTGGCATACTGAGTGTAGCACTTTAACTGCATCGTCTTTTAGGATTTTGAATAGCTTACCTGGAATACTGTCTCCTCCACTAGCTTTGTTGTTGCTCAGACTTCCTAAGGCCCATTTGACTTCACATTCCAGGATGTCTGGCTCGAGGTCAGTGACCACCCCATTGTGGTTATCAGGAATGTTAAGCTTTTTCTTGTATAGTTTTCTGTGTAATCTTGCCACCTCTTCTTAATCTCTTCAGCCTCTGGTAGGTCCCTGCCATTTTGGTCCTTTATCATGCCCATCTTTGTATGAAATGTTTCCTTCATATCTCCAATTTTCTTGAAGAGATCTCTGGTCCTCCCTATTCTATTGTTTTCTATTTCTGTGCACTGTTCATTTAAGAAGGCATTCTTATCTCTTCTAGCTATTCTCTGGAATTCTGCATTCAATTGGGTGTATCTTTCTTTTACTCCCTTGCCTTTCACTTCCCTTCTTTCCTCAGCTATTTGTAAAGCTTCCTCAAACAGCCAGTTTGCTTTCTTGCATTTCTTTTTCTTTGGGATGGTTTTAGATGCTACCTCTTGTACAATGTTGTGAACCTCCGTCCATAGTACTTCATGCACTCTGTCTATCAGATCTAATTCCTTAAATCTATTTGTCACTTCTACTGTATATTCATCAGGGATATGATTTAGGTCATACCTGAGTGGCCTAGTGTTTTACCTACTTTCTTCAACTTAAGCCTAAATTTTGCAACCAGAAGCTCATGATCTGAGCCACAGTCAGCTCCTCTCTAGTTTTTACTGACTGTATAGAGCTTCTCCATCTTTGGCTGAAGAGCACATAGTCAATCTGATTTCTGTGTTGACCGTCTGGTGATGTCCATGTGTAGAGTTGTCTCTTGGGTTGTTGGAAAAGAGTGTTTGCTGTGACCAGTGTGTTCTCTTGATTAAATTCTACCAGCCTGTGCCCTGCTTCATTTTGTACTCCAAGGCCAAACTTGCCTGTTATTCCAGTAATCTTTTGGCTTCCTACTTTAGCATCCCAATCCCCCATGATGATAAGGACATCATTTTTGGGTGTTAATTCTAAAAGGTGTTGTAGACCTTCATAGAACCGGTCAACTTCAGCCTGTTCAGCACCAGTGGTTGGGGCATAGACTTGGACTATTGTGATGTTGAATGGTTTGCCTTGGATTCGAATTGAGATCATTCTGTCATTTTGGAGATTGTATCCCAGTACTGCTTTTCCTACTCTTTTATTGACTATGAAGGCTACTCCATTTCTTCTGAGGGATTCTTGCCTGCAGTAGTATACCTAATGGTCATCTGAATTAAATCCATCCATTCCTGTCCATTTTAGTTCACTGATTCCTAAGATGTCAATGTTCAGTCTTGTCATCTCTTGTTTGCCCACATCCAGCTTGCCTTGATTCATGGATCTTACATTCCAGCTTCCTATGGAGTATAGATCTTTGCAGCATTGGACTCTCCTTTCACCACCAGATACATCAGCAACTGAGTGTTCTTTCGGCTTTGACCCAGTCACTTCATTCTTTCCGGCACTACTAGTACTAGCCCTCTGCTCTTCCCCAGTAGCATATTGGACACCTTCTGACCTGAGGGGCTCATCTTCCAGCGTCATATCTTTTTGCCTTTTGGTACTGTCCATGGGGTTTTCATGGCAAAGATACTGGAGTGGGTTGCCATTTCCTTCTCCAGTGGATCACTTTTTGTCAGAGCTCTCTGCTATGACCTGTCCGTCTTGGGTTACCCTGCACAGCATAGCTCATAGCTTCATTGAGCTACGCAAGCCCCTTCGCCACGACAAGGCAGTGATCCATGAAGGAGTATGTGTGTTGTATCTTGTATTAATAGTTGCATTTCCTGAGTAACTCTGGCATCCATTTTATTCCTACTCTAGTGGTCGTGGATCATACGAAAAGAATATTTCTCTTTAAAGTTTATACTTCCATTAAAAGTTAGCCAGGTGTAATATACCTTATGGTATGGCCCTTGGAGACACTGATACTGATTCCTAGTAGAGGGAGAAAATAATATTTCATTACCGCAATAAGAAAGTAAAATAATTAGAAAATAATAATATAGCTGTTGGGAGGTAGCAAAGGAGGATATTCATGTAGGTATATGGCAGAATAGCCAGCAGATTTTGCTATCTCTGCAATTTCATTCAAGAGAAAGAGAACTTGAAAGCATAGTCAAGTAGTCCATGGTCTAATTTCTGTTAAGAGGTACTATATAATCTTAAAAAGTAGCAATAAGCAATTGTCAAAGAGTTCTTGTTCAACAAATTCAATCCACATTCTGTTTTATTAATAATATCTAGGAATTGACAGGTATTTAAATATAAATAAATTTTTTTATCTATTTAGCTATTGCATCTTAATTCTTGCTGTTTAGTTATTTCACTATTTTTTCAGCAGTCCATCAATATGTTTTTTGGCATTCCCCAAGAACTGTTAATCTGATCTATTGAAATATAACAAGCATACCTGTCACCAACATTTTTGTAATTGTTAGATTTTGTGATCTATATAGTTTACAACTCCATACAACCCAGATTGACATATGCAAGGAATATGTTAACTCTCTCCACATTGTGATAAAGAATAAAATTTGAAATTAAAACAGTGAGCTACATTTTAAAAATGTAGTAATTGTAAAAAAAAAAATCATAATTGTAATAAAAACAGTCATGACTCACTCATCTTCTATATTATCCTGAAGACTGATTTATCAACTTCTGAAGCTGAATCTACCTTGCAGTATTTAGAAGAAGTTTTAGCATCTTTGAAGACAGAAACTTCATTGCAAATCATCTCAGAAAAGATGTCTGCAGCTGTAAACCAGAGAGCAGTGAAAATAATTGCATACAGAAATGGAGCTGGTTACCAAAATGGGCAACTAATAATCACTAGTACGTTCCCTATGGTGAGTAGCAATCATCCAAACAGATAATCATAATGGGATTAAAAATGACAAGCAGGGTGTACTAGTGATACTAGTAATACGAGATCTGAATGATCCAGAATCTCAAGCCTACTTTCCCCTGCTGGGTGAAATTCTGACTTGTATTGTAAATCTGCATGCTTATCCTCTTCTTATATTTTAGCTTTATATTTCAACTTTTTCTTTCTTTTAAAGAACTCAAAGCAGTTTACATCGTTTTCCTCCTCCTGCACTCAGTCTTATCTTCACAACAACAACCCTGTGATGTAGATTGTGCTGAGAGTCTGAAAGTCACCCAGTTGTCTCCATGGCTGAGCAGGGACTAGAACCAAGACTCCCTGAGTCCCTAACCACTACACCACACTGGCTTTCTTGTCTTTATGTGTTGCATCACATCCAAAAACTCAAACTGTGGAGACTGTCAGCTTCCCACTCAGCCATGAAGCTCCTTGACTGACCATGTGCCAGTCATTATCTCTTAGCTGGTAATATCTCATGAGCTGGAAATGATAAAATGGGGAGAGACAAAGAGATACTCTGCCTTAATTTCTTAGAAGGCAGGCAGGATTGAAATGGAATATATAGTTAAAATAAATGAAGTAATCTGAGGATAGCAATAGAATAAAATTGTAACTGAATATTTGAAGTTAGCAAGCTAAATTATATATTATTAACTTCCCCCCTACTTCAGCTGCTTTCTTTATGTACCAGACGACTTGAACTTAACAGGACAGCTTGCAGACTGTACACCAGTGAAGGAACCTTAATCCTTACACTGCAGGATTTAATTTTGTGTGCTGTAAATGATTATTTGAGAAAGCAGGAATTGGGAAAAAGAGATGAACGAGCAACTTCTATTTCCTGCCCTAATGAAAATGCATCTGCATTTCTCATGAAAGGTAAAATACCATCCTCAACAAGTTCCCAATTAAATTTGTACTTAACTAGCATGTAGATTATCTGACTTCACAGAGCTAACCCCTTTTTGTAGTAAAGCTATAGGGAGCCTGTTTGCTGGTATGCTACTGAGAAATATCTTGGAAATCTCTTGGTTTGTTTTCTATTTTCTCAAAGAACAATGAAATCTTGTGGAGGAACGATTAATGCTAGTACATTGTATTTGAACAAATGTTTAATTTTTTGTGTTTTGTTTTAGAAGGATTCTACAAGTTCTAATTATTTTAGTCATTTATATAATATATCTTATCATGAACCATTTAATGGTCCAAAATTACTTTTAACCTGCACACATACATTCTGAAAGCACATGCATTTGGCTTATATTCATGCAGAAGTTACTATTCGGTATGCTACTGACATACTTCAGTACTTTGAGATTGCTTTTCCTGTGTTATCACATGGAAATCACACGTACTTATTTTAGCTAAACAAAGGTGCTAAAGGCCATGAAATGCAAAGAGTGCAGCCCCTGATATATCTACCAAAGCTCAAATGAATACAAGCTGAGTACTGTTTCAAATTCAGAAGAGCAGAGGCTAGCTATAACAGTGTCCCCAGTCAAGTCCAAAACAAACAGAAACACATTGTTGATAAATTCCAGGTTTGCAGTTTCAAGCTGAAATCTCCCTTAGATGCTTTTTGTCAAAGAATTTGACTATAGGTCAGCAGCTGAGTTTCTGGAGAGATTAAGATGCTCTCCTATAGGGCTTTAGTCCATGGCAGTTTACAATAAACCAAGGATGGGGAATGTTCTTGGACTTCAACTCCCATCACCTACAACATTGGCTACACTGACTAGGGATTATGGGTGTTGCAATCCAAGCACAACTCAAGGGTCACACATTGCCCATCCCTGCAACGATCTACTCATCCTTAAGGTGCCACAAGACTCTTTGTTGTAGCTTTTGCTTCAACAGATTAACTAATCCTCTGGAATTTGTTCTAGATAGTAAAGGCGCTATATGCTGGAGTCCCATTTTTCTTGATGAACAGGAAGAAATTACCACTTTGTAGTCATACACTGTAAAAAGAGAATATTTTGCCTGTTAGAGAAATAGTAGATGAATATACTCTTCTTCCGTTCTTTCTTTCTAGTATCAGTATAAACAAATTTCTGGCTTTTCTGGGCTTTATTAAACATAGCTTTCCCATCTAGTGTTATATAGATCTTTTTTTAAGCTCAGTTTTGTTATTTTGGATAGAGCTGTATTTATTCAAAGATGCACATTTGATCATTATCTAGAAGTGAAACAAGGGAACAAGGAGAGTTTTCCCATTCATCTTTTTCATGTTTTTAATACAGCACCAGTTTATATTTGGTCCTCTTTTTTCTTGCCTATATTTCGCTTTTATGTATTTGTTTCCTATGTATTATTTTCTAATCTTTATCAAATGCACTTAGTAAAAAGCACTCATCTTATCTGCTTTATTCCCCCGTTCTTGCCTATTGATTTTCTAAGCAATATGCTAGCCCACAAGAAGTCTCTCATTAAAAGTTTGCTCCTGCTTTCTATTAGACATCCTTCAACTGCTTAGAAAGTTTACAGATCCTTATCCCATCAGTTCAAACATTTAAAGCAAAAGCTGGGAAAGGTTAAAAACCATGCTTAATCATCAGATCTGTAAAGTAAAGCTTGGCAATTGCCCATCATTTCTTCTTCCCAGCAGAAGAAAAGGCCAATACTTCTTTGAAACCTAGCAAATACAGATGATGTCTATTCTATAAATAAACTCTTTATATTTGTTTAATGAAGTCTTTACTTCATAAAGTAAATGTAACCCTCTGATCAGAACACATAGTGGGGAGCAAGGCTAAAGAAAATCAGCAAAAGAATCAGCAAATCTGAATGAGATGTCAGAAAATGATGAAGAAATTGTCTGAGTTGTACACAGGCATACAAAACCTGTAAGATTGCACTTGAGGGCCTCACCTCCATGGCAAAGGGCTTACATTGTGTCACCATGACCCAGTACTGCTCAATTATGAGCAAGTCTTAAATAGTAAATATATGGACATAAGCTAGAACTAGAACATGTTATGATCTGAAAGTGAAAGAAGTTAAGTGTAATATAGCAGTTGAAAGAAGATCTAAAGTTCCATTTTCTATCTTTCTACCAATATAAAGAGGCAGAGGAGGAAATGAAGACAGAGTTTGTATCATCAGTGATTACTCCAAAAAGTCTGAACTTGACTGATGACATTTTGCTCAACATCATTCTTAGAAATCCAGTTGAAGTTTGGGTTTCCTGTGGAGAACCTTTCCTGCCTTTGGATAGTAAGTCATTTCTTCCAAATGGAAGATTTTTTTCCCAACACCTAAACGCAGCATATTATGTTGCTATGATATAAAAGCAGTGTATGTTACTAAGCTATTAATATAGCTTATTCCAAAGCTATGGATTTCCAAATAGCTCTGGGTTCCAAAGAGCTATTTTAGATGTGCTCAAATTTGAGAGTGTGTCCAGTTAAATATTTGTCTTTTTCCTTCTTTGAATGGGACATCTACACAACAAATATATTATTTCCAGATTGCTTTTTCAAGTGCTTTCAGCTTCCAAAGTGGTTGCAATGCAGGCTCTGTACCTCCCCTTCAAGCTACAAAAGTTAAAAATCTCCTTGGGATGCAGAATAAACGATTTTTGCTGAGAAATAATGAACAAGCTATTATTGTCAAAAACACAACTTCAGTCTTCAATCATTTTTAAAATGTATTACTGTCAAACCAATCTTATAAATGTTCTCTTAGAAGCAAGTCCCATGTCGTTCAATAGATCCTACTTCCACATACATGTGAATGGGATTGTAGCATTTGCTTAAGTAGGCAATGTTCAATTTGTAAATTTTGTAGTCTGGTTTTTTTCTCCATTTGCACCTGTTCTAGAGAGATATTCATAATTTTTGCCATATTTTCAGATAGAATTTCTTATGAAGATACTTTTTAATTAAATACTTATAACTGAATCTCTGTGTTAGCAGTATATGGTTGTGGTTGTTGTTTTAAAAATAGAGTGCATTAGGCTAACAATAAACTTTACAAACATATAGGTACAATAATACTGTAGAAGAAATTGTTTGTTTCATTTTTATGCCACCCAATAGCTGAGGCTGTCTGGGCAATTAAGAAAAGTTAAAATTAAACAAAAGTTTAAAAGACACACAAATTATTGTAAAAAACAAAAGCATAATAGCAATTGCTATGTTTCAGTATAGAAGCATAGCAACTGTACAGAATAAAATAGAATATATAAAAACCAATTTCATTCAAGAGTGCCTGGAGCTATACAGCTCAAGCATCTTGCCCAGAAAGGTGATGTTGGCCACAGGCCTATAGTTATTAACATCCTGTGAGTCCAGATTAGGCTTTTTCAGGAGTGACTTAATTACAGGCTCTTTCAGGGATGCTGGCACCATTCCTTCTCTCAAGGAGGTATTTACAGTCTCCTGGATCCAGATAGAAATCCTTTCCTTAATTGCAGTAATAAGCCATGAAGGGCAAGTGTCAAGCACACAAGTGGTGGGTCAGATTTGGCCAAGTAGCTTGTCCATGTCCTCAGGCCACAAATAACTGAAGTTCATCCAATAAAAGTGGACCAGATGGTGCTTTGTATGTCTCTGCTCATGGAACTGCTTTAATTGTGGTGTTCAATTCATGACAAATTGGAGTGACCTTGTCTTCAAAATGCTGTTGCAAATTCATCACAGCAAGCTACCGAGGGTTCCATGATTTCTTTCTCTAACCCAGAATATAATAGGCCACAAACTACTTGGAAAAGCTCTGCTAGACAACACTGAGGAGATGCAATGCTGGTGGAAAAGAACTGCTTCTTTGCCACCCTCATCACCACAGAGTAGGCTGGATCCAGTAGGCTGGATAATGAGCCCTAATCCATGTTCAATCAGATGCAGAAGATCCATCTGCATCTAGCCATCTTCCCTCCTGCTTCATCGCCCTCAACTCTGGTGTATGCCAAGGAGCTGACTGGGCTCTACAAAAGGGAAGAGGGCACTTGGGAGCAATTGTGTCAACTGTCCGAGCATTCCACCGAGTAACCTGGGCTTCAACAGAAGCACCAGCCATATCAACTGGAAACTCCCCCAGAGCCCTCTGGAAACCATCAGGGTGTAGTAGCTTCTGGGAGTGGAGCTTTAAGGCCTCCCACCTTACAGAGGGGAGAGGTAGCCAAAAGTCTCCCTCATAGGAGGTGATCTGACAAGTGGGTTGGTGTTAATTCCCCCACATCCAGATAACTATCCTCCTGCCCAGTCAAGAAAACCAGATCAAGGATGTGTCCTTTTATATGTGTTGGGTCAATAACATATTGAGGCAGCCCCATGGTTGTCATGGCGACCATGAAGTCCTGAGCCTCCCCAGATACAGCAGCCTTGGCACAGCAGCTAAAATCCCCCAGAAACATCCTGCTAGGGATTCTCAACACCAAGTCCAAGGCCACCTCGGCAAGGAAACTGAGGGGCAGCATGGTGAGCAGTACGCTTGCGGAATCCCTAATCTGTGTCAGGCACCTGACACAAGGTACAAACACTCAAGTTCTGTACTTGACTGAACAGAAAGCCTATAGAGGAAGATAGTATTCCTGCAGACCATGGCTACCCCTCTCCTCAGCCCTCTCCTCAGTGCTGGTGTAGCAGGTACTCAGGATGGCACAGCTGATGCCTTTTAATATTATCATTATCATTCATTATCATCACTACAGCCTTGCAAAAAGCGGAGAGACAAGAACGACAAAAGTGGTTGAAGAAAGATAAAATTCTAGCAGATCTAGATGTAATGAAACACAAAATGAGACAACTGCAAGGTCAGTATCACCGTGTGCATGGAATTCATTGGTAGCATAGTATTTCTCCATGATATATTATTACGATAATACAGTAAATTTGGTCATTTAAGATTGGTTCACACTGGATTCTTCTGTTACAGGTGTTACTTAATCCCTCCCACTTCATGTGGCCCTCTGGAGGCTAAAATATGTAAAGGGGCAAGACCGTGACCAGTGATAACATCTCTCCACCATGTGGGGATTTCGCCTTTGTCCATGCCGGGAGATGCATGCAGTTGCCAGGAGGGAGAAAGGGATTTGGCCAGTGCTTGGAGGAGCAGCTGCTACTCTTCCTGGTTTCACACAGCCTACACTGCCCATAGAAATCCATGTTCCTGGCTTCATACAGTACATGCTGTCCCCATAGCTTCAAAACCACTCAACCACACAAAACTACTGCTGCTCTCAAACCTTTTGAGACCTTACTTGCATGCAGCATGCACTGTTCAAAGTCACTCAGCTGGCACAGGGGATAGAAGTAGTTTCTGTCTATGCCAGTTAACTCTCCTGCTGCCCACATCTTCACTATGAACTCCAATCTGATATTGGAGATCCCAGCGGACTTCCTCCAAGACGTGACAGTTCTTCCAGACATAATTCCTCCTGGGTGCAGGGCTTACGGGGCCAAACCCCAAACCCCAAGAATCACATGAGCGACAAATTGATGACTTGCAGGATTTCCTACTCCAGGCCTTCTACCATGTACCTTGTGCAATCAGAGCTTCAAAATGATGTGTTCTTGTTTGCATAGGATAAGAGCATCCAGTACTTCCCGCAAATTTAAGCAAAACTACATGTAACTCTGCCGAGTACAACTTTAAACTACAGCTAACTCTACTGAGCCTCCATGGAAAATGTTTCTGTGGGTTCATATGCATCACTGCTCTAATACCTGCAGGGGACAATACACTGAATTAGAAGAACATGTTTTCCTAAAATACTTACTGTTGTCCGTAATGTTGACAGGGATTATTGTATTTTACATTTTGTTCTTAAAATTGACTGTGATTAATCCTATCCATCCTGTAAACATATTGGCTATAAGGAGAAGGATATAGAGCCAAAAAACAATCTGTTATCATTGCCTTAAAACCTGCAGTTGGTTTTCTATTAGAAACAAAAATTTAAAAAATGATCACCATGTGATAATGGCATCATTAGGTAGAATCAGAGTTTCTTCTACCAATGAAAGGCTTCAGTCAATGACGTGCAGTAGGGACAATTTTCAGCAATTCTTTCTTCCACTCCAGTGCCCTCTGTTCCCCAAAACCTGATCCAGAAGGGTCACTGATCAAAGCCTCCCATTGTCAAAAGAAAAGCATTGGAGTCTGTCTGTTCAGTTTAATGAAACTTCACTAATCTGAAATCTAGTTAGAAAACTAGATCTCAAATGTCATCATAGCAGGAGAGTATTTGAATTATACAGGCAGTCCTCAAGTTATAAACTTCCAAGTTACGAACAACCCATACTTACAGACAAACTGTTATCAAGCATATTAATTTTAAAAAATTACTGAAGAAAATTGTCATCACCATAGAGAGAGGAAGCAAAAGGGCAGAGAGGGAAGTCTCCAAGGCATACCTTCCTGCTCTGCCCATCTACAGAGGGAAATCTCTCTGACATTTCCTTACTGCAAAGAGGATGCACTGGGGAGTTTGGGCAGGGAGGGTGGAGCTAAATATACTCATAGTTTTCCCACTGTCAGGGGGATCCTGTGCCCCTAAACGCCACGAATGTGGAGGGCCAACTCAATGTGATCCAACTTACGTACAAATTCAACTTAAAGACAAATTTCCATTTTCTCAGGAATTGAACTTGTTTGTAACCTGGGGACTGCGTATAAATAACAGACTATGCATTATTTTTTGCAACAAGAATTATATTGTGTGTAGTTTTTTGTCATCACCTTCCCTCCCCCACTACACACTGGAAGAATTTCTTGTTACTCTGCATGTTGGAGGAATTCTCTGTAGCACCGTGCAATGCACCCCATCCCTCCTCACATGCAGAAGTGCTTTCCACTTGTGTATAGGGTGCTTTGGATCCCGGCCAATATATGCAGGTATGACAACATTGGAAATATACATAGCATGTCTTTAATCTTTGTTTTATAGCATTATTAAGACCTCTTCACATCAGACATTATGATTTTTTTTAAAAAAAGTAACTCTCCAGGACATCCTTGTTTTAGGCAGACGCATAACAAAATCTAAAGCGGCTATCCTGGTGCCCACAAAGAGTCCTCTCCAGCCTGTGGTAGTAGAAGGAGGCTGGAATGAAGAAACTCAAGAAGAAATGAAGCTCATGGAAACTATACAACACACTGAGGTATGACAATTTACTTTGTGCTGCATTTGTGTGACAATTTGTTTTGATGATAAATGAAACACATTTTGTCAAAACAAAATTAATATAGTAAACAGATGAGCCAAGACCTTATCCCAATGACAGCTCTTGTTTCCTAAAGAGTTAGGTGAGAGAGGAAGCATCCATATTTTACATTGGAAAGAATAAAGGATAAGAGCAGAACTGCCTTAGACAGAGACATCTACTATTTTACATGACTTTCTTATTCAAACATTTTCCTGACCACGTTTTTCTCCCCTAAAATCTCCAGATGGTTCCTGAGAGAACTTTACAGCCCTCCTGTGGCTGCGGCTGCAGTTTTACCGGCAAAATACTAGAACAGGTTAAATATGAGTTTCTAAAGGGAAACACTGATTCAAACAGCAGTTTGGAATTGGTCTTCAATGTTTAATCACTATTAACAGCTGAACCAAGAGCAACACATTATGTTTCTTAGAAGCATGCTAAAGTACAGAACCATGAAGAAGTCTTAATTATAGCAAATAAAGCATTTTATAGGATGTACTCAAAATAAGTAAGAAATACCTTGAACTATACAGGTACCATTTACAAAGGAAACAGCTTTGGAAACTGTCACTTTCCTTCTGCTCCTACCATTACTATTTAAGATTTTAGCAGAATAAGAACTTGGTTCATAGAAGCACTTAAAAGCATAAACACAGTTTATACACCTGTATGGTACCTTTCTGCATCCCGAGTTTGTTGCTTTTGAGGACATTCTGGAAGGGCAAGAAACAACATCTAAAACCAGCTATACCTGCATCACAAGAGTTTAGTTTCTTTCCTCCACGTGCATCATGTGTGCTTCACAATTCTCCATGGATGCTTCCAGGAAAAGGGTTCCTACTACTGATGGCCAGAAGGCATTATGCTGCTGTTCCATCTTTTATTGAACAGATTTTCTGTGGTAAAAGAGATAGAAGAAGCAGTGAGAAAAACAGAATTACAAGTGGATAATGCGTTCACATCTCCCCCATAACAATCTATGACTGAAGCGGTGCAATTGTACAGTAAAAGCCTTATATGGGGGTATCCTTTGTCTGCTGTGCAAGCTACCAATGCTAATTGGTTTCTGTGGGTAAGAAACACTGCATCAGCACTTAAGCACCCTCCAAAATTAATTCATGCAGACAATGCCCTAAATCAGTCATGCTTGATAAGTGGAACAGATAATCTTGTGTACATTTACAGAATGATATAAGAAACTTCAATTATTCATCAATTGTTCTTTGTTCACTTCTAGTTTTCTTAAGTGCAACATTCTGTATGTCAATAGTCACATAATGACTAATCTCCATGACTTTGGAACAATTGTGTTTCATAACAGATGCATCTTTCCGAGCTTCAAGCATTGCAATTGAAAAGAAGTTCTCAATTTTCTCCTAAACTACTTGCAAAAAGCCAAAGAAATCTCTACAAACAACCCACAACCAAAAGAGTGTGGGCTTATATAAATGGATATACACCTGAGCAGGGAGCTCGTGTCTGGGGGAAAACAATTTCAGAGGTAAAAGAGAAGAAATGCTTCTTTTACATTAGTTCTCTAGTGCTGTTGCATAATTATAGATCACTTCTTGACTTTTAAATATAGACGTTGTTCCTGTAAAAAGGTTCATGTGCAATCCTGTGGCTGCTGGATGCTGTCTAGACAGCCATAGAACAAGTTGACATCCTAGCTCTGACCTCCAAAATGTGTTATCAGCTAGGAACTGGGACTCCAATCTTGCTGTGACCTCTCTCCATCCTTGCAGTTGGCTGTGACTCTGAAGTTGCAAATATGACTCTGAAGCTGGTCCTAGGAAAGTTTTCTGATGGATGGGGAAGGGAGGAGTGAGGTTCCACCAGGATATCAGGAATCCCAGAAGTGTCTTAGTCACTGCATCTTGTGATCATGGGTAAAAGATATAAATGGTCAAAATTACCCATCTATGAGTGCAGAGGGTTATGGGAAGCCAGATTGATGGTACACGCCCATATCTAAATATCGGAACATTTATACATGTGAAGTATCATGTAAGCGAAACATCTGTTAATTAGTTATCATAGTTATGTAGTTCAAGTTAACTTGAACTAGTTCCCAGATAATTCTTGGTCTTTTGACTAAAGCCATGCTCTGTTAAAGTGCATAAATTCATTTACAATTTCTTCCAGAAAAATTGATCCCATTTACTTCACATGCTCATGGCATTTACAAGAAAAATGTAAAAACCCAACCCTTGATTGGTCTTTAATCAAGCCAGTTGTGTGAAAAAAGGGTGGTTAAAGGAAATTTGGGAGTAACTGATTTGATTTTGGTTTTGAAGACCTACAGAATTCTTCTCCCTTGCATTATAAATACCATGGCATAAATGCGAGCCAGTTCCTCTGATATATCACATCAAAGACCTGGAGAACCTATTACTACCATCTTGCTAGCTGTACTATAATTCCCTTATGGGCACCAATGTACATTATTTATAATAAGTCTTTTCTATCATCTTTAGTGCAGTAAGGTTTCACATAGCAATACCTGAACAAGAAACTATGGGAAATAAAGATTAAAATATGGTGTGTTTGAAGAAACTTCACAAGCATCTCTCTTCGATTTCTATTCCAACATAATCTTGAGAAGCTAGGTTAGGAAAGGAGAGTAGAATTTCCTGCTCTTTGTGTACAGCTTTTTGCTTATCCTGTCCTATGATTCTGTACATGTGTGTGTAAATTCTAGTATCTAGAAAAGCTGGATTCTATTACTTATATAAATTATGTATGTTATATAATGTATGTATAAATTATACATATTTTATTTTTAATTATGGAATTTATGAAAAGATGTTTATAAATTTACTTATTTTGAATAATTCTATCCAGACTACTGGAACAATTCTTTGTTGCCCCCTTTCTGGCTCCTAAATTTCACTAGGCATTGCACCTTCCCACCCCACCCCATTTTCAAGTATATCTCTTCCAATCCAGAAGCCTAGGAACATTTTTCCAAGCAACAACTGAGTTTTTGTTCCTTGTATTCTGTCCCCAGAACATAGTAAAAGTCTCAAATAAAAGTGGCTTCCATAATTTCAGTAACAAACAAGATTGTTCCTTGTTTGTTCCTGCCTGCAGGCTTATGATCCCAAAGAAACTAAAAAAAAAAAAAAAGGGGAAACAAGCACCAAGCTTTAAAGTAACAAATTAATAAATATTAAAGTATTTATATTCATACTAAATGTATATCTTTTCTTTCTACCGATTGCCCAAGGTGGCTAACAACAATTAAATCCAACCAATAAAATGCAATCATAAACCCTCCCCCAGTACAGGATAATAAAAACTGAGACATATACAGTCAGATAAAACTGTAATGATCTGATAAAACAAATGCCAGCCTAAAGGAAAAGATTTTTGTCCTGTTGTGAAAAGAGAGGGAGTCAAGCAAACCTTCCAAGGAAATACATTTCACAGTGTAGCCTATACTGTTTAATTCTAGCATGCTCTCTGAACAAAACTAGTTACCACTCGCCAGTATCCTTCTGGGCACAATTACAAGTGCCTGTCATTATTTATAAAGCCTTCAATGGCTTGGGCTCAAAGTACCTTAAGAACCACTTTCTCTCATATTAACGTGCCCACACCCTAGCATCTTATAAAAAAGCCCCTGTCTGAATCCCAGCATGGGTCAGTCTAAGGTTAGTGAAGATGTCTAAGAGGCTCTAGTTATCCTTCTGCTGTGGAATTCTCTCCTGAGAGAGGCTTGTTTGGCCGTGTCTTTTTCATTCTTCCATCAGGTGAAAACAACTTTATCTGGACTTTCCATTCATTTTTGATATTTTATGCTGATTCTGTTTGGTCTACTAAAAGGTTTCTGTAATTTGGCTTTGGCTTTAATTATTTAACTGTTGATTGTGTTCTGAATGGTGTTAGCCACCTTGAGTGCCACTTTGGTAAGTGGAAATATAGAAAATATAGAATATATGGGCTGCAGCGCTTCACGGTCTCAGGAAGAGGCAGTGGTGGAGATTGGAACTGGGACCTTGTCAATCAGGAGTGGTCCTCCAACTGTTTATTTATTTATTTAGAAAATTTCTATGCCGCCCCATTCGCTGAAGCCTCAAGGCGGCTCACAAAACATTAAACATGTTTTGGTGTATAGCTCCCATCAGCCTAGCCAGTGTTGAGGGATCATGAAAGTTGTTGGCCAAAATACCTGGAGGAACATAAGTTGCCCATTTCTGTTCTAAAGGAAAGCAGGAGTGCTTTCATCTACTTCTGAACAAAGACTCTGCTGCCACTTTCCTGAAATTAAATAACTCAGGGTCTGGCCAGGACCTGGATGGTAGACCACCTGGGAATCCTCCGAGTTTCAACATGGAAGGAAAAAGGCACATAAATTTACTAAATGAATAAATGCTGTGTAAGGTAGGCTTTAAAGTGGTTTACTCTCAACTCCCTCCTCCCCACTGCCATGACTTAGAGGTATACAAGGCAATAAATTCGAGACATTCAGTGCCTTTTAAAATATCTGTCCATACTCTGCAGTTGATCTGTTCTACTAGCTCCATATTGTGAGGTCCCAGTCAGATCCATGTTTATCCTCAAATAAAGGTGTATGTGAGAGGGAAATTGATGACTGAGCCTGATTCATTGACTATGTGCAATCCTTGAAATTAGCTGTAGTAGGCATGTGTACTGTTGTGATTGGTGGACTGAACTCAGAAACCAACATGGACCACTGTTTGCTATGTTTCAGCTACTTGACAGCTGTACAACACAACTAAAAATGCCACAACCTGCAAGGACACTGTACACACCTGATGGTGAGCCACTGCAATCGTGGGATGAAATAGAAAGAGACATGATTGTTTGTGTTACCACAGGACATCCCTTTATGAGCAGAAAAGGTAGTCTATGGCAGTTTCAGAACCATCGTTTTACAGCTCTTGACAAATGTGCCAAATACTTACATTGCACAGAATTATTTAGAGGTGGATGAGACATTGTTCATGAGGCTATCCCCCTGTGCCTGAACACAACCATGGCTGAAGCCTGTTTGGCTTTTGAAAGTCTAGGTGGCAACTGTGGTTTGGTGTGATGACTAACTTGCTCTAGGGGAGGTTTGAAATTGACCTGATGAAAAAGAATTATTTTTAAATCATTCTGAAAGTATTCTGAAATTGAACATTTCATTTCTGTTGTATGTCACTCCATTTTAGTGTGGCTTTTATGTGGAATGATGTGTTTATAAATTATTATTAATATGTGCAAATTCTTTAAAAAATCGCAAGCATCAACATTACAGTTTTTTAAAAAACTCAACCTTAAATACTATTACTGAAAATATACAAAAACAAAGTACAGCAGGACTCCTATATCCACTGACTTGGTTACCACATTTTCAGTTAGCCACACTTGGCCTTGGCCTAAAGAGAAGTTGTAAAGTGCCAAAAGAAAAAGTCTTAAAGTGCTGGGGTAAAATGAATAAATTGAGAAAAAGAAATGTATATATTTGAGTTTATTTTGTGGCCCGCCACTCACTGCCTGCTTGCAATTGTATATGTATTGCATAGTGCTTGCTATTAGCTGCAGTTTCAGGCATCTTCTGGGGGGGGCTTGGAACCGATTTGTGCAGATGGAGGTCCTGTCATACATAAAAAAAAGAAAATCTGGAATGGTCTGATAGCTGTGTTCAGAGTGGTACTTCTTTGTTATCAGCCAAAGTCCAGAAGAAGCATACGTTCAAATTTTTAAAAGTTGTATTCAGTTGAAATTAAGCCTCTGATGTATGATGTTGTTGGTATTGAATTCCAAGTTTCAGTGCAGTCCAGGAGTCCCCACTTAAGAAATAATCCAAGTTCAACACTAGATTTAATATCAGACAGGAATCAACCATCAGTAGGAGAACACTGACATCCATATATGCCATTAATTTGGCCATATAACAATGGACTTGTAACTTGTTGTATTAACCACTTAAATTCTATTTTTGCAAGTTGTATGAAATTGTTTTCATAAATTATTTTCATTACTGAAGTTTAAAACTGTTGTTTCAGCCATGAAGCATGAACTGGAAGTTAGAGCTCTTTATGCCAGAATTCGGAAGCAGCAGGGTCCAGATTCTACCAACATTAGTGTCTCACCATTGGAAAAAAATACACAGAAGGTTGTATCATAAAAATGTAGCATAATAGTACAACATACTATATATAATTGACTATAAGTTATATGTTATTACTGTTATATTTTATGAGGTTAAAAAGGGCTGGACAGCTCATGTCAGAAGCCAGACTTTCTAGCTACCATTTAAGAAAACAAGGTTTAAAAAAACAACAACTCCAAAAACAAACTCCATTCAGCATAAAATTAATTCTTCAACATTTCTTGTGATACCCTTGGTAACAACTGACATGCTAGCAATAAGCATCTGGGAAAGGTTTTGGATAACATTAGGTGGGGTCTTTCTGTATCCAGGCTTCTTTACAAGCTCATAATATCAGAATACAGGCTTTAGATACTTTAATAAATGGAATAATTTCCATGGGATCATTTTGTAAGGCTTACTTTGGATTCTATAATTTTATTGGGTTAGACTGCCCATGTATACATTGGTAGGCTCCAGGCAAAAGACCCCTAACAGAGCTCCTTATTCAGTACATAATTACCTCTGTATTCATGCATCTCATGCCATATTGCCATTACGTAAACATTAGATACACTATCTTTCCAGCTACTCCTGTACTTATTGTATATGCTGAGTATTTTCAAATGTTTCCCATTTGTGTCCAATATTTGCCTACATACCACTGAAATTACTCTGTTGAACCTAAAGCTCAGTTGGTTTAATCACATATATGGGGTAAGCAAATTCAGAAGGGGAAGAAAGGTCTGTTTATATTGAATATTGCACTGATTCTCCAACTAACTTTGTCATAGTTAGCAGTTACTACAGGGAACTCTGTGTTGAACCTAATTAAAGGTATCCCTTGTGTCATTTGTAGTATGAGGGGAATCTCATTGGAAGTTATTTATACTTAGTTTTATATATATAGTTATATATAACTCAATTTATAAAGTAATCTTAAATATTTTAAAATAATTGGTTAGAAAGTGTAGCTTTGGTCAATGAAATGGAATCAAGGGAGAAGAACCATTTAAAGTTAATTGTTGCAGAATTGTTGAAGCCACTAGAGAAGGCATTTATTTCAGCAACTAAGAATTTTTTTTTTCTTTTAAGGAAAAGTGATTATACAAAGCTAGAATATTTGGACAAATTTCTGTGCCCATTTCATTTTGTCTAAAGCTATTTGTCTGTACTAAAAAAAATCTCCTTAAGAAATTTGCTATTAGTAATCTGTAGCTAGCTGAAAAATTATTAACAGATATTTATCCATCTCCTTCCTGATGGTATACCCTTAAACAAAGAGCTAAACAATCTTCTCTATAACTGCATTCACACTCAGTGTATAAAATGAAAACTAGTTGTTGGATAACTTGAGTAGACCTGTACTTCAGGTTATACTACCCTGAAGTATGGCAAACCCTACAAAGTATGTCAAACCTGTTTTTCCATATGCTGAATTATTATTTCATTTCTATACCTCCCAGAAGCTGATATATGAATTTCATAATTTGAACATGTGGGTAAGGGCAGTTCAGCTTTTAGAATTTTGCAACTATAGGAA
The DNA here is from genome assembly GCF_004798865.1 of Varanus komodoensis. NCBI lineage: Eukaryota > Metazoa > Chordata > Lepidosauria > Squamata > Varanidae > Varanus > Varanus komodoensis. The sequence goes on from NW_025335468.1 coordinate 21,478,904, forward strand.
TTTTCAGTATTCTGTATATGACAAATGTATCGTACAGTATGGTAAAACACACTGTTGACCAAGTCACACAAGTATTTTTAAATGTAGTAAGTTGGTGAAGCCTTGTGTATGGCTGACTCTCTGAATGTTTTGATATATGTTGATCTTTTAACTCATTATCCCTTGGAAAATCTTCAAAATGTAGATTGGATCACAGCAGGAAAGGGATGAGCATAATGTGGCAGAGATTTATTAAAGTATGTATATCACCACTGTAACAAAATGGTTCCATGCCTCATGCCTAATACATCAGTTCAGAGATTGTTTTGAAATTCAAGATCTCATAGATCCATTGGTGAGCTTGATCATTTGGGTTTACTGAATTCACACAATATATTTCCCCATGCACATAGGACCTGAAATCAATTCTCTATCTTCAGAAAGGTAGCAAAGTCACTGAGCAAGTTACCTCCTTAGTAAATTGACCTCACTTACTCTTACTAATATCTAACATTTTTAAAAGAATGATTCTCTCCCTGAAATAGGTTATATGGACTGCAGGATTGCATGATGAGAACTGAATCCAATTCAGTTGTCTAAACTACTTGGTTATGTCAAATGTCTTGCAGCCTCCCAAAATTTTAATAAAGTTAGTAATTTCCAGTGATTTCACCTGTATTGATTTGAATCGGCTCTGTGGGGGAAATGAATTGGATTTCTTTTCTTTTTTTTCTAATATCAGCAGGAATCCATTTTATCATTAAGTTGAAGTGCCACCAAATATATAAGATCCTGACAGCTTTCTCTGAGAAAAGTAATTCTTGCTGCTATGGAAACATTAAGGTGATGCAAATGTAAATCAGCAGTGACAGACCAGTGACCATACTGTGTACAGAATGTCCTCAGGAGAACTCCACAAGTCTCTATGTCTCACAGAGGGCTTTTCCTTAAACAGTTTCCCTATACATTATTAAAGTGCTGATGTAGGAGCCCAAGAGATTTTTCCTTGCAAGGCATATTTATACCTTATTTTCCTTTCTTTTTCATCATCTACCTTGCTGTTAGCCATCTTTTTATTAAAAATTGACCATGTTAGGATCTAATCTCAGCACCCATTTTACAATTCATCAAAAGATAGAAACAGAGTCAGAAGGGGCCTCCCGGGCCATCTAGTCTGACTCCCAACTCCAGCCGACTCCACTCATGACATGCCTACTATGTGCATACCCAGCCTATCCTTGAGCACCCTCACCAATGGGGCTTCAACTACCTCCCCATGGAAGCCCATTCCATATGCTTGGGGTCCTAACTGTCAGGAAGTACTTCCTGTTATCCAAATTGAACCTTTGTTCCCTGAGCTTTGTTCCATCAGAACAAGTCCTGCCCTCTTCCCCAGGGGAGAACAGGTCTCTACCCACCTCCATGTGACACCGCCTCACATACCGATATGTCACCAACAGATCCCCTTGGGAGTCTCCTATTCTCCGGGTTGGAAAGACCCAGTTCCTTCAGTCTTGCCTCATACAGCTTTTCCTGCAATCCGTCCACCATCCTTGTGGCCCTACACTGCACCAATTCAAACCTGGCTATATTCTTCCTGTAATGTGGAACCCAGAACTGAACACAATACTCCAGTTCTGGGCACAACAGAGTCATATAGATTGGTAGGAATACCTCTCTTGATCTAGAAGCCACACTTCTGACTATGCAACCAAGGGTGGTGCTCGCCCTCTTGACCGCTGAGTCACACTGCTGACTCATGTTTAGCCTGCAGTCAACTAGCACCCCAAGATCATTTTCACGAGTGCTGTTCTCCAACCACTTGTCCCCTAATCTGTACTTATGACACCCATTCCTATGCCCCAAGTGCAAGACCCTGCACTTATCACACTGAATGCCATCCTGTTGTCCCCTGCCCAGTTCCACAGTCTGTCCAGATCCTTCTGGTTTTGTGGTACCTGCTCCTCATTTGTTGCCACTGCCCCCATTTTAGTATCGTCTGCTAATATGATCAGCAGACTGGTCACCCCCTCCTCCAGGTCATTAATGAAAAGAATGAACAGGATTGATCCCAGGACAGAGCCCTGGGCAACCCCAGTCATCACTGGCCGCCATCCCAGTGATACCCCACTAATAGTCATCCTCTGCTTTCAGTTTGTCACCCATGCCCTAATCCATCAGATATTGCATTGGTCTATCCCAAAACTCCTTAATTTCTCAACCAGGATATCATGCAGCACTTTGTCACAGAGGCCTTGCTGAAATCCAGGTAACCACATCTTCAACATCCCCTCTGTCTAACCACCTCGAAACCTCACAGGATTCCACAAGGTTCGTCTGGCAGGCCCTGTTTCTGCAGAAGCCATGTTGAGTGGCTAACAACCTCCCTTACCCTAGCTAGTGTTACTAGATCTCTTGCTATTATGAGCCTTTCCACTGTCTTTTCTAGAATGGACGTAAACCTAACTGATCTGTAATTCCCCATGTCCCCTCTACTACCCTTTTTGAAAATTTGGACCACTGATGCCACCCTCCTTAAATTCTAGCTGAAATTCTTAGGTATATTTCATCTTTCCAACCCCATCAAAGGAAAACTTGTGCTAGGCTAACACCTTTGTCAATTAAGCTACTTTGGAATCTGTAAATTAAACGGATCATAAGAGAATAGGTGCATGTGACTGAAGTCTTGACATCTTGATTCCTATAAAGAAATGTCAAAATGCAACAATATTCACAATGTCTATATCTATGTATCTATACACACACAGGTCAACAGGAATAGCTCTCTTCTGGCTCTGACATGCAGAACTCCTCAACAGTCCAGCAACCAGGTAAGTGCTACCCTGAAGTTAAAAAGTAGTCATTTTATTCAGGTTCAGACATGGCTACATTACAGAGTTAACTGACAGGGATGAGAAAATTCTGCCAACTCACACTTTCTATGCCCTGATGGACTCACAGACACAGGTTGGAAGATGGTAGTTTTCTGTTTTTTCCAAAGAAAATTTTAATGTTTACAGTTCCATCTATGTTACCCAGGGATTCTATTAAACTCTTGAACCAAATTCTGTGGGTAGTTTTGGGGTAGCTGAGGGAGAACAAGTTGTCATTTAACCCAGACAACATAGAGATATGTATAGGAAAAACTGCTACTCTTGATGGAGTTTTATAATAGTTCTTACATGGGAACATTCTCCTGTATGTTCAAATGCAGTCTGAAAGATTTCCTAAACTGCACTGAGGAAGCTCATGGGGCCGTTGTGCCCAAGAGTGCACCTCATTCTATTAGTTTACAACCTCAGCACTGAAGTTTTTTTCATATGTTTCTGGCAATCTCGCAAAGTGTTCAGGCTTTATATTCTGTTTGTACACTTGATAAGCAAGCCCAGTTTGCAGCTGCATGTTACCTATCAGGTATTATTAAATAATGAATATACTGCATTTCATAAGAACATAAAGATCCATGATGGATCAAATGAAAGCCCCTCTAGCAAAGCTTTCTGTTAGTGGCCAGCAAACAGTTCCAGGTCAGAAAACAGGGCAGGAAGGTAAATGCCTTTTCTTATTTTGTCTGTGATTTGTATGCAGAGTCTTTTTAATTATCATAGCTAGTCCTTCTCCATGAATGGGCCTAATTCCCTTTTGTAACAGAGTCCATACAGTCATCATCCCTGTATAATGGGCTGAGTAATCCTGTGGCCCCTAGGCAGGTTCCAGAATTGTTTGGATTCTTGGCTCTGAGGTCAGGGAATCTCTCCAGTCATAGAACTGGGGATCAGTGCTCTAGTCTTCACCCCACACCCCCGTGCAGCCAGCACAGAAAGAACTGCCCCGGCTGCTTCTCTGCAGTTTCAGAAATGAACACAGAGAAGGGGTTCAATGGGCTTTCCAAGTGGGCTTTATCAGGAGGACGACAGACGGGTGCCACCAATGAGCAACTGCCAGGGTTATTCTGGCAGTTCCTCAGCCTCTTCACTCCCCCTCCAAAGCACCAGAGTTAGACACCTGAAATTGTCTGTCCAGCTGTTCTGCACAGCAGGAGGAGCATGGAGATCTTCACCTCCATCTTCCTCGAACTCTGGACACTGGATGCCTTACAATTCTCTGTGCTCCAAGAATTACAGGCATCTCCATAGCAATGCACCCTAAAAGATTTAAATTATGGTGTAATTTTGTTACAAGAGAAATCAGATACTAATATCAGATGCAGATGTGTAAGGCCAAATATTAACTTTGTGATACTTGAAAAAAATTAACAGCCAAGCTTGCAGAGAAGACTTCTGAGGAGACAGTTGGAGCAAATTTCAGCTCTGCATTCTCTGTTACAGGTAACTACCATGTCAGATCCAAGACCCATATCACCTTCATGTTGGAAAGGAAATGAAGATGTCTACGGTTGCACTAAATCTTGATCAGAATGGACCTTAATGAGCACCTTAACTATGTAACCGTTCAAAAGTGTGTCAATACCATAATACTATTGTGTACATTGGATAGAGACAGCCATTAGTAAAATTAGTCTTTGGGATTAATTGCACAGAGTTAGCTATTAAGGTTAAAAATATTGTTCCAGTGGTTAAGCTTCTGGTTTTAATTGCTCAGCCTTCAATCTGTGATACTATCTTATAACTTTAAAGGTTATGCATACTTTATAGATTTAGTAGTACATTAACAAAGCTCGCTCGCTCTCTCTCTCTCTGCGCGCGCGTGTATGTGAGAGAGAGAGAGAGCTGTCCTGTGCTTTTTCAACTTTCAAGTTCTATTTTCAATGAATTTTAAATTAATAAATTAACAGTTTTCTCCAAAAATTCAGTAGTTGGGACATAACATCTTTGCTACTTGGACTACATTGTACTTCTCCAAGAACTTTACAAATAATAAACAGGGGGCAAAAATAGAATAATAAACCTCTAGGGCACTATTTGTCAGCATTTGCACTTTTTGAACTCTCAAGTGATTAAGCTGCTTGGAAATACACCTGCTTTTTTAAGATGCCTCCCTGCCATTCTACTATGTGCTGAGTGGCATAATTCTATTAGTCTGTCCCAGTGACTTGACACATTCTGGTACTTAACCCATAATGTTATTTCTGATCATCCAGCCATGATAGGGTTCAGATTTCCTGATGGACCAAAGAAAAAAAGTAATAAAGCACAGTTCTTGCTGTGTCGTGTGAACCACCCCTGTTCTCCAGAGTGGATTCTGAGGGCCCTTAGGCTGCTCCATCAGCAGAATGACAACGTTCGATTTGACCCATCCTTTCTTCTCTGCTCATATGTAGTCATTTGGGAGGGAGAATAATGGGATGAGTCCTGTAACGATATACAAATGGTGACATGTGAATTGGCTCTAACCATGCAAAAATGCTGATACAGGTAGAATATTGGCTGTTGATGGATAACAGGCAATGGTGCACCAATGAACAGCTTTGGTGTGCCTCTCTGGTTATATTTAATCTTTTTTATGATTCACAGGAACCTAGGGATGGACTATCCCAACTGATCTGAAAGAAAACTGAAGCCACTGGCCTGTACATGAAGCCTGGGCTCCATTGGTGGAAGGGGCTGCAGGACCTTCTCTGAGTGTCTTTCTGTGCTGACCGGATCCTAATGATGGATCTATAATTATATAAATGTCAGACAGAAATGCTGGGAGAATCCTTTCATGGTGGGAATTCGCTTTCACAATCTTAAAGTAATCCTTTGAAATGAAGTGAGCATTTAGCTTTACTTGAGAAAGAAGTGAGTCTCATCTAACAGAAGTAGTAGTTTTTATGGCCTGTCCTTACTGAGTTTCAGTGGGGAGGGAGGTAGATCGGCACATGAAGCAACAGCTTGAACACAAGCTTTGAATGCTCCCATGCCTGTAAACTCAACTCAGGATCTTTGGACATTATGGTATTTCAAGTGCCCAGAACATGAAAACCTCATATAGCCAGCATGGTGTGAAATCTCTTTTTGTCTCCTAGATGATTCCTAAAGAGTGATAGGAAAGGACTAGCCCAGCATTTGGCACCTTACAGATATGTGTATTCCCATCTGCCCCAGCAGCATGGTTAGAAATTCTGTGACTTGTATATCTAGAGGGTGCCACCTTAGGGAAGACAGGACTAGTCTGTCATAGGCCACGGCTGGTGGACTCTAGGCTCTGGTCCATGCTGAAGAATGTACTGGAGAATGCTAGAACTTAGATGCCTGGACTTATGATATAGACTAAATTATATTCTTGGGGGGGGGGTCTTCCTTCCTCAAACACTGTTCGAGGGAAGGGAGCCCTCTGGACAGTTTGGTATCCAGGTGCATGCCCCCTCTGTCCATGAGTACCATTTTTATTCAGAATTTAGGAGTAACTCTACCTGGACCAGAGGACTGCCATCCCCTTAATATTATTATGTATTGCATTTATACCCTGGCTTTTTTTAATTAGATAGAACCCAGGGAAGTTTACAAGGTTCTCCTTCTCTCCATTTTATGCTCATGGCAGCAACTCTATAATGTAGGTTAGGCTGACAGGCTGAGAGTCTGTGATTGGCCCAAAGTCCCACAGTGAGTTTCATGGCTCAGCGAAGACTAAAACGCGGATCTCCCACGTACCAGTCCAACACTCCAACCACTACACGACACTGGCTCCCATTTAATACACTCAGAGAAGCTATCTGCTTCTACCAAATTCCCAAACAGTCAGTCCAAAATTGTACCATGAGAAGAAAATATTTCCCATTTTGTCAAATTGTTTCCTAACCTGAAAATTAAAGCAAACTGGCTCGCAGTTCTTACTTTCTCCACATGCACTGGACTTTTGCTAACTTGTAGTATCTTCTTCGTTAAGACATGAGACCAATAACATTCTTATTCACAAGGTCCTGGCTTAACTTTGCTTTTACAGTAATGTCTCAAAAGAACTGTAAGCACTTAATATAAACCATTTAGGAACAGGGTGTGAGGGCAGTCAGCTTGCAGGCTGTTCCAGGCCATATATTTGGCTCATTACCTAATTTCCAATTTTACAGTCAGTATATAAAAATAGCTACCTATTTTTATTCTTCCATGAATTTCTATTTCTTGTAGTGAGACACTGATGAATGTCAAAATGTCAAAAGGGGGAAATTTAAAATATTTAAGTCCTGCAATTAAGCTGTTTAATAGTCAACAACATTTTGAGAGATGCAGCTGTTGAATTATCACAGAAAGCAGCAATACTTCCATTTAATGCTATTGACTAGACAGTCTCTTACATCCATGCATTTCACCAGAATAAAGGGAGAATCTGTCCCAAATAGTCCATTTCATTTATGTTTACCTCTCTTTCACACTGCTGGAGTGACCAACAAGCTGATACCTGTTTTTCTTTTTGTACTTTTGAAGAGCAACATAACACTTCCCAGTTTGTTACACCACATCATTAAGGATCACTAAACTTTTTTTTCTGCTGTCCTTGTCTCTTTATATATGTCTGTCTCTTCTTGCTAACAGTAAAGACCAATATTAATGGAAAACCCATTAAAAAAACTATTATCCTATGAAGAAAAAGTGAATGCACTCAAGCGTAAAAGGAAGACTTATCGATCAATTTCCAGCCAAACCTAGCTTGTCTGATACTTTGCAACAGTGGAATGTGTTTTTATTGCATGGCCAGGTAGTTCAGATTTCCGGTCATTTTAGTAAGGACCCATTTTATAACATGGATAAAATTTTATCACAGAGCAATGAAAAGAAAATTAGGCTTCATAACTCACACTGAACCTTGAAGTTACTGCTTCTATAAATTTTTAAAACATTATCAAACTTAATGCACCTGTACTGACAAATTAGTGTTTGTCTCTCTCCACGCCTCAATTAACCAAAGAATTTACACACACACACACACACACACACACACACACACACACACGCCTTCTTCCCAGAAAGGAACAATTCTTTGGTTATCATTGAATATTTGAATAAAAAAGAAAACTCAGGTCCCAATTTTAATTAATTGATATTAAAAGCTGAATAGATTTTGCAGGCATTTTAACAACACATCCATTCTAGTTGATGTAAAATGCATTCCAGCGATGTTTCACCGGGTTGACTCACTTCTGACCTCTATGCCAACGTACTGGTTAGCATGCAGCAGCTTTGTACTGGAAATGCTTTGCAATAATGAACTACCCTGTGCCAGAGGAAAGTGTAAGAATCTGAAGCTGTGTTCCCAGTACTTTGCAAACTACATAAATTAGACAACAGCTCTCAGAATAAATCAGCAATATGGAGGGGATGATTGCTGAAAAGATCTTTCAGTGCCTCTAAAATACTTATGTTTGAATTACTGAGAAATCTGAGCTATTGATATGCATTTTGGAGTATTATTTATAATATAATCAATAAAAATTTAACATAAAACCTCTGAAACATTAAAATATATTTTATGTATTTAGAGATGTTCTAAGTGTCTGTGTCCATTGTAATGTTTTCAATCAAAATTAGATTCATCTAATAATCCACATGCAAAATCCAGGCCCCCAAAGCTCCCTTTGAAGGCTATGTGATGGTTGTAAGGCTGTATCTGGAACTGCTGGGAAGGGAAAACATTTGGTCCTCTGTTTTGTAAATAGAAAATCCAGCTGTTACCTAGATGTACTTCTATCCTGGGAAAAGCACAGAATATTTTTTCAGTGGATCACAGAGCAAAACTAGACAGTCTTAATCTTAACTATGCTGGAAGTAATTTTAGTTTCTGCAAGAACCAGTGCTTTTTTTGTAAAAAAAAAAAAAAAAAGGTGCCAGAACTCAAGTCTTGGGGTCACACTTTTACACTAAAAAAAGATTTTCAATTCACCAACTTTTTTTGAAATAAAGAACATATTTACCTTTTGCACGTAGCCAGTCACTCTACACACACATAAACATAATGGTCGCCACCGGCAGTAAGCACTCAGTGTGCGACTGCACGACCGATCCCAAGCCGAGCAGCGTCCCAAGCCGAGCAGCGCCCTCACAACCAGCGCGGACACACAAGCAGCCCGCATGCTCTATGTTAATGATTTCTGCCGCCGACCTGCTACACCCGACAGGGTGATTCACAATCCCTTGGAAAAATCTGTCAAAAAAAGGTGCCAGAAGGCTGTTCCGGTGCGTTCTATGACAAAAAAAGCCCTGGCGGGAACATAAAATAAAAGTCAGCTGAAGCCAAATGGGGTAGCTTCTCCTCGTGGAGGGAATGAACCCCTTTTCCTCCAGCATACAGTCTCACCATAAAAGAGCTAAATTCAATGTTAGGATGGCCTGGCAAAGGTATTACGCTAATGGATTTTAGGTGCATTGTTAGGATACGTAGTAAGCTTCCTTTTTAAAGATCAGATCCTTGGTCCATCTAATCCAGGACTGTCGATGCTGACGGAAGGGGCTTGCCAGAGTTTCTAGCAAGGGTCTTCCCCATCCCTTCCCCATCCCTCCAGGATTTCAACCTGGGACCTTCTGCATGCAATGCAGGTGCTCTCCCACTATGCTTTAGCCACAGGCTTACAGATAGTTTTATTTTTACGGTGATGACCAGCAGACTCTAGGCAGATAATACTTTAATGTTTTAAAGTATTTTAACAGCTTGAATTTCAATCCACTGTTGAAATACAGTGTATTGTTACTTATGCTGTCACATGGTTTTCCATTTTCTCTCTGCTGATAAATTTTGATGCTGCAATTGTTTTGAAGACCTATATTTTCTATGGTGTGAACAACCCTGGGAACTACGTTACTGGGTTGCCAATATAAATATTGTTATATATCTATATATCAACCCTATAGTTTCATAAACATTGGGGTTTTAAGGGTTAGAAAGCTATTGCTAGCTCTTTATTTTTGAGAGATATTGTATCTGAAACAGTAGGAAGAATAGGAATGTTTGCAAGGCATTCTTGAAAAAAGTTGTGAGGAGTTATAGGTCCAAATACAAAAGTACTTTATTGGAGTTGCAAACTCTGTTTATGTGATCGTATGATTTAAGCAGAAATAAATCAACAAACTAGAAATGCCATGTCTTTATTAAAATGGCATTTGATCTCATTAATTGAGATTACGATGAAAGTGTAGGGGATGTATTGGAGCAATCACTCAAGTGGGAACAAATAATAAGTCTTTGCAAATTTGTTTTGATTCATACCATTCTGAATCCTATTATCTCTAGAAATAAAAGTCTACATGTGTACTATACAGGGTAGGAGGAATGTAGGTCACTAACAGAGCATGTATGTTGCAAGTAGAAACAATGGGACTTACTGCCCAGGGTAATGCTATGTGGCATAAGCTTCCATCGATTAGATGCCACATATTCAGAAACATATAACTTATCCTCAGTGTGTGTTTGTGTGTGCGTGTGTGCACATGTGTGTATGCACCTGTGTGTGCACTCACACATGTGGGCAAGCATCATATACCTGAAAACACACTGCAAAGTGACCTGAATAATGCTTCCCAGATCAGAATGTAGCTACCCATAGATTTCATGCCTGTCTGACTATTGCAATAAACTCTCAATTCACAGTGTACAAACAAAATGGGTTTTAAAGTAAGTATATGGAGAAAACCCCCCAGTGTGGTTCATGCATTTAACCATTACAGTATATGGATATATGCATCTAACTACTTATTTAAATAAACATTTTCATACCATTTTTAAATTGCAAGAAAAGTTTGCTTTTTTTAGTCAGAGAGTGAAATCTCTTATAAGCCAGCTTACAATGTCTCAATTCACTATCTCTCAACTCTTATCAGGAATTGCAGAAGGTTAAATGTAAGGTGAATAATATTCTTTCACAGCAGAAGGAATATGCTTTTTAACATGTTTACAGCAGATATATAGGGAATAGTGAATGCCCAGGCAAGTTTTTGGACCATCATCTCAAACAAAATAGCCGAAGTATTATTTCAGGTATTAAACACGGGACTGGAAATATACATGCATCACCTAGGAAAGCCAATTTTTAATGTTCTACTCTGAATTGTATAGCATGGGTAGGGAAGCACTCCCATGTTAGTTTTGCTGTATCAGTTCCTCTCAACAATTTCTTTGGCTTCTTTGGCATTGAGAAAATCATGGAAGTAATACAATTGGACAAGTCTCCAAGTGTGCAAAACATTTTTGAGCTTGCTAGTTCCAAGCTTATTGCCTTTACTACACTTTGTGTTATATCCTGCTTTTTTTCTTTTTTAAAAACTCCAAGTGGCTTACATCATTCTTCTCCTCCTACTTTATCCTTACAGAAGCGCCCTGTGAGGTAGGTTGGGCTGAGAATCTGTGGCTGACCCAAAGTGACCCAGTTGTCTCCATGGCTGAGCAGGGACTAGAACCCGGATCTCCTGAGTCCCAGTCCCATGCTCTCAACCATTATGCCACACTGGCTGTGTGTGTGTGTGTGTGAGAGAGGGAGAGGGAGAGGGAGAGGGAGAGGGAGAGGGAATTGGGTTCCCTTTTATCATCACTTAATGAAGTTGTATTGCTGTAATTCCCAAGTCTGATAAGACAGGCCAACTATCAACCTATTTCACTAATCAATGTTGACTTTAAAATACTGACAAGAAGTTTGTCTAATAGATTGCAACAAATTATCAAAACTTTAACTCCATCAGGTAGTGCTTTTTAAGAGTTCAGAAGGAGCTAATAATCTTAGCTTTAAAAATGCATAGCAGTGCTGCCATTGTTTCTCTGGCTGCAGAAAAGTAATTTTACGCATTTGCTGGCCAAGTACATTTGCAACATTGAGAAAATTTTATATATGTTGTCAAGAATTTAAAATTATTCTCTTTGCTGACAGTCTCATACTGTTTATTTCAGAACGTCAGTTGTCAGTTCCCATTTTGATGCAATTGATTGCCCACAATTTATTAGTGGCAATTTCAATCTTGTCCAGGCTTTATTACCGCCCTGGGATTAATTATTTCCGGAGATACAGCAGGACCCCCATGTCTATACAGATCAATTCCAAGCCCCCCAGCGGATGCCTGAAACCACTGATTATACATATACACTACTATATTTTTTTTTCATAATTTCATTTGATCTTAGCTTTTTCGATTTTTTCTTTCTCTATTAAAGCAAGAATGTTCATTTTAAGGAAGCACTTTAATGACTTCTCTGTGACACTTAACAGCACTTTATGACTTCTTTTTGGCCAAGGAAAACACAGAAACTGAGCCAGCAGATGCGGGGGTTCTGCTGAATATGCCAAATGTTTAAACTGATATTTGACAAAGTGATTACCGTTAGGATTACAAGATATAGATAAATGGGCATCTCTGAATTTGAGCCTGTAAGCATAATAAATATACTTAAGATGACAATTATACCCCATATTTTATATGTTTTACATAGGAATTGTCTTTCTGCCTGACCAATATATTTACAAATTAATGCTTTGTTTGTACATTTCTATGGGGTTCTATTCTGCTACTTTCAATTAAAGAGAGGAAATTTGATTTCCCTGAACTCCCTCTACATTATCAGGCTTTTCTTTGATTTTGGTCTCCACCCAGATTAGATTCCTGCCCCTGGCAGTTTTGGAATCCTTCTATCTGGACCCTCGCTCCAAATAATCCATAATACATAAAGACAGGATATGCGATTGCAGCAATTTCAGCAAGAAGAGCACTTGAAGATTGATCCAATTTCTCATGCCAAATTTACCTCCTAGAGAAACAAAATTGGTAAGAAAAATTCATGTGGTGGGCCTGGATCCTTAAGCAGAGTTTTACATTGGCTTAATAGTGGATGGTGAAATTACTTTTCTGTCATTTTCCACTCGATATGTCAACTATGATTTGCCCATAATGGCTGACCGGTAAAGGGTTCAAGTTAAACATTTATTACAATCTAGGTATGGCACTGCAGCTTTTGCTGCTTCAGAGTCTCCTACACTTTTAGAATTACTTGTCAAAACTAATGAGCCATCCACCTACAATATAGTTGCAGCTGTATAAATACTTTGTATAAATACTTATTGTCAACGAAAAAATAGGATACTCTGAGTCTTGAGCAAGAATGGAATAAAATACTTGATGGCCCTGTTTTGATTAAACAATGAAATACTACATTAGCATCCATTTCAGAAGAGTCATTGACTTCCACTGCATCTTAATCAGGCTACAAGGCTTCTGTATATACTGAACACTACACTATCTTTTCAATAAAGGCCTAATTAATTCAGATAATGGTTCAAGATGAGATACAACTACTGCTACCCCTACCCATAAATTTTGCAATGTCCAACAGCTGCCTCCTTTTGGAAGTTATAATATGGATAAATCTTGTATTGGAAAGCTCTTTAATATTTATGGACATACATGTTCTATTTAATTATCTACCTGCTTCTTGGAATCTAATGCAAAGTCAATGCAAATAGATTTTCCACACTCTTAAGACAGCAAAACAACTGATATTACAACACTGGAATGATTTAAAAAACAAACAAACAATGGACTCAGGATCTAGTGACTCTTTCACCCTTTTGAACAGGTGATATGCAGGGTGGTTCTAAATGTAGGGATATTTGATTTGGTTTTGCTGAAACTTATGCATAATTAATTGTACTGACAGTATTATATTTTCCTATTTATACATGGTATAAACTCCATATATATTCAGTGCAATTGGTCCACTGCAGTGTGGCTTATTCTTAGATGGATGCTCTTTTGGGTTATTAGACTATTTTGAAATTTAGTATTTTTACATATAGAGAGAGAGCAAGCAAAGTAATGTGGAAACTGAGTGAAACACACTTTTGCATTAACATATCCAAAAATGGCACACTGAGAGAGCCTCTAGGGTAAGCATGATTCAGCACCTGTCAAGGGCCAGCATCCTGGTAGTGGAACACTGACAACAGCTCCCTACAGCTGTTTCTCCTGTTGGCCATTGCAGTCTGCTTGTTTATCTGCCTTCCATATTGGGCCAGGCAATAGGAAGCTGCCATTGCTAACATGTTCACAGGCTCTCCACCTGCTTAAGCAAAGAGGAAGCAATTATGATAAAAAGGATGAGAAACAACAGATGCACTGAAAGACAAGCCAGTGGCTAGGTTCACACATAATCACATGCCATGGTGGTTTTCGCCATAGGGTGGTCAGCCATGTTGTCTGAACTCTGTTGTGGATTTACCATATGACACATTTGGTTTCCATGGAACCACAGAGAGAAACAACAGAAGTATGGTTTCCATACTTCACCATGTCTTATTCAGTCATCCGATTCCAGAAACATGGCTTCCACACAGCAGCCTTAGAGTGGAAAGAGAAGTAATTACAGGAGCTCCTCAAGCCATCCAGTCTCTATGAGGAAGAGGCAGATAACGTGGGAAGGAATGGTGCAGTCTGAGATTGAATTTCAGACCAAGAGGCTAATGGGATACCTGCTGCCAGTGGGAGGATTAAGGCAAGATGGTAGAAACTACATTACTATCTGGTAGCCCCACCCAAGTAAGAAACCAGGCTAAATGGAAATTGCCTGGCTTGGTTGAACATTACAGGTGAACACAGCCAGTAAAAATGCCTGGATCAAGAGCCTTCAAAACCTGGTGCTGACAATGGTGACTGAGACTGGAAAAATCAATGCACTGATAACCCTGCCGGTGCTGACTGAAGACCTTTAGCTACTTAAAGCCTAGTCCATTATGCACCCTCTACCTAAAGTGGAGCTCAAATGGAGCCTCCCTCTCTGTAAGTACCAACATGTTTTAAAACAAGCCTTGCTATGCTTTTCAGATGTCAGTACTTGTCTTCAGCTATTCTGGCACAGTTCCCCCAACCTGCCCTTGCGATAGCACTTCAAGTAGGACACTTCAGCTATCCGTGTGATATGGACAGCCTGTTTCTGGCATGCTTAAGTTGATTTCACACCTCTTGTGGGAGACATGCTGCGATGGTATATTTTCAAATAAGCATGATTAAAATATTGCTTACATCCTTTAAAACCCCACATAACTTACAAATACCACCTGGAGTTCAATTTCTCCAGTGCTAATCGCTTTCCCACCAGCATCATCATCAGAGGCCTCCCTCTTGGAGCCCTCACTACGCCATGACTATCTAGACTTTTAAAATATTGGATGGTTATGACCAAACAAGGTTGAGGGAGTGGAATGGTTTCCTGGCCTCCTGAGATCACCCACTGAAAATGGGAGAAGCTGCACAATCCAGGACTCTCCATCTCTTGGTTTTCTATTGTGAATTTGAAAAAAAAAGAACTCTGGATTAATTGGGGAGAGGAAACATAGCCCTGAAACCAATGGCTGAATCTTGGTTTCCCATTCCGGGTTGTCTTCCCCCACCAACTGTAAGTTGCATGATCAGGCATCTCAATAAAAGACCCTGGGAAGGAACATCCCATGAGTTTTCTAGCATAATGAGACTAACTAGGCAGCTGGGAAACTGCATGATTCTTTGCTTCTACCATGCATTCACAACTACCTAGGTTTTAAAACAAAAACTTGGCTGGTGATGAAGTGAGAACCAGGTCACAGTCTGCAGTGTGCTGTAACAGAAAGAGCAGGCCTTCTCAAGGCTTTCCTCGTTTTTGGAATGCACTCCCCAGAGGGACTCACCTTGCAACCTGGTCTTTCCAGGCTTTTAAGAATCACTATCTGCATATTACATTACATTTGCAACAGGCAGCAGTGCAAGTTTTCAAAAAGTTAATCCTAAACACAGGGGACAATTCTCACTGGGACTGCAGTGTGTGTGGGAAGGGAGGCTCAACCCTAAATTGTGCTTCAGAAAAGCCCAACCCAGAGCAGCTATTAGCATTAGAGGGGAAGCTTCTAGAATTAACCCCCCCCCCCCCCAAAAAAAAACAAGAAATCTTTCTTGCTATGCTTAAGGGGATGATTCTCATCCAGACTGTTAGGGAAAAGAACTTCCTTTACCTGTATGCTGTGACGCCAGTGAAAATTATCCCCTATAATTAGTATTAATTTTAAAATGAATTTTACATATATTTTCTTAATTTACACAGTTCCATATATCTGCTTATGTTACTCTCTTCAAAGTCAGTAACAACCATATTAATTGTTTTTACATAAATTCATTTCTCATGCTGAAATGCCCTTGCTATCACCAGTGTATATACAGAAATTGGCCACTGATCGACTTCTTGCAGTATCACAGAATAGTCACAAATATTTTAACTTCTGAACATGAATTTTCAGCAATGGGAATTTTAAAGATGCTGCAATTACTACAAATGATGTACTAAGCTTCACAAAGCCACTAAGGATAGGAGGATGGTGTTTGGTTAGCAGGGAATGAATGGAGATTGAAGTGACTAAAAGTTGGGGAGGAATGGACAGTAAGTCTGAGCAGTAATAGCTGAAGGATAGATAGGTAGTGGAGAAGAAATGAAGTACAGAATGAGTGAGGGCCTGTGGAAAAGGTATGTACATTCCTAATTTTTTATTTTACCTATGAGAATACAATTATATAAAATTGGAATTATTTATGTAAATAAATGCCCCGGATCATACTGCTCTAATAAATCCTCATAACTAATGATATCAGTGCATTCTGTGGATACACATATCAACCAAGGGGCAAGGCCTATATATTTTGGGTGAGGTCCTCTAGAGTTCAAATCTATGCTTGAGTTTGCACATCACAAAGACTGTGAGAGCTGACATGAACCTGTAAATGTTACTTATTAATGGCCTCTATTAATAGCAGAAAAGGCCTGTGTTAAATTGTTCAAATGGCTGCTGTGTTTTAAAACTGAAATAAATTTAATTCCGGTTGCTGCACATAAGTGAAATAGGTCACTACCATTACTTCAGAAAGCTTTCCCCCCAGCCTTTCCCTTCATCGCAATTTGCAGAGTCTGAGTATATAAAAACCCAACCCCCTTCCATTTGGGATTTTAATTATTTTGACGTAAAAGGGGAAATAAACTTAAATTGTGCTTGCATGTTCCTGTGCTTCAGCAACATGGCTTTTGAGCTGAAACTGGGGTAGAGCTCTTCCTCCAAGTCACAACATGTAAAATGACATTTATTTTCTCTGCAATGCTGTGTGACCCACTTATTCTGTCCTACACTCCTGCTGAGATTTAATATTGAATGGAAATGGGGATAAACACAGGCTCCATCCAGAGCTTTCCCTTCTCTCTCTGGATTGTCCTTGTCAAAAGCCCCACAGCTGCCATGTGCATACCTGGATGAGGCTCTGCTTGAAATAAGAGCACGTGTTGCATCCCCACACATGCCGAAATAACAGCTGGGGAAGATCCAGCTTATGGCCTTCAATGCTCCTGCCAGCTCAATGCACTGTTTTGCTGCTGCCCGAAAGGCGTTTGTGCCATTCAAAGGGGGTCTTGTTTGATTTGCAGAAGGTAAGGCTTCCCATAGATAGATACACAGCACTGCTTCCTTTTTGTTCTGGCAGTAGACGATGGCCTTTTCAACATGCACAGCCTGGAACAATTCCAGTGCTGCAAGCAGCTGTTACGTGATTTACAGCATGTGGTTTCTGTGGTTACTCTGCATTTACCCTCCTCTGATCAGGCCATGAAGACTGACCCTTCAGATGGGGACTCATGAACCCCAGGGTATCATCAGAGTGCTGCAGGGTGCCAGAGGGACCCCCAAGGCCCCACACACTTGAAGTTTTGAGGGGCTTCTCAAGGCATTCTATTCATTCCATGTGTGGATTGTGTTAAGGCATGACAGACTGCAGGAGTCACATGAAATATATAGTGCAGACAGTATCAACTCAAAATCAGATGCATGACTGCTAACACACATTTACATTAAAGTAGTGCAGCATATTCCCATTTTACAGATGGATAAATCAAGACAGGTGAACGTCCCGAGTGAATTTGCTCTCAACCCCAAAAGTATCAAATTCCTCCATGTGAGCTTGGGTGAGAGCCCTTTAATACAAAATGTCAATCCATTTGTGAATGTTTGCTCCTGCACAATATCAAGATGCATTGTGAGAACCCTGGTTTGAAATCACACATTGTGAGATGAGCTCTTGCATCATAAAAAGGAGCTCTGGTATTGTGCCCTGTTCTAGAAACAAGCATTTCCACTTGCTTCAGGAAAGACTCGTTCTATGGTGCCAGTGGTCAATTCCACTGGTGCAAGAGAACTAGCAGAGACACGACTGCCATGTAGCATTCTGTCTACAGAACACAATCTACCACATGTTTGATTTTGGCAATCCCATGACTTTCAGATGGAAAGATTTAGGCACGTGCTTTATTATATTATTGAAGTAAATGGAACTTAGAAGTGCAGGACTTGAAATAGACTATGCCCCTTTGGAACTTCCTATCACTTTGTAACCACACCAAATACCCCAAATGTGAAGACTGCATTGTCTCTCTCATCATCTTCAGCACTGTATTTTGTCTTGTTTTCTGCATTCTACCGCTGTTCATACACTTCCTCCTCCTCTTGTCCTTTCCATAATGAAGTAGGTACCTTACAAAAATTTCTAGCACTGATGCATGAAAAATAATGGCACAATAGGTAGAGCAGAGCCAGCCATTTGTCTTAGTACATAGCCCTATTTATTGTCACTTATTCCTGCAAGAATAACTACCTTCAGTGTAATAACGTCGGCTCTTATATGCATAATAGATTAGCTGCCTCCCAGCCAACTCAATCATGTTTAGCCAGCTATTGACAGACAGTGGAACAGATGCCCACAATTCCAAGCATTAGCAGAACTGCCAGCATCACTAAATTATAGGCCCTCTTTCTACAATTCTTGGAGCATTACACTCCTCGAACAGCCTTCCCCAGCCTGGTGTCAGGATGGGGAAGGCTGGCCCATGGACTTGGTGTTTCTGTCCGGCTTGCCTAATCCAGCAACACCATACTGCCTGTGTTTTGATGAGATTTGCCTGAGTGTCCTTATTTCCCCCAGGTGTTGAGATGGACTGGTGTCTGAAGGGACACCAGAGGGGAAAGCCTAGCCAGAGTCCACCAAGAATCCCAGCCAGATCCAAAGGAGCAAATAGTACTGCCAGGCAGTTTAAACACAAGGGGTTAGGTAGAGAGGGGAATGAAAACCAGGCCAGAGTCACAGTGGGATCCAAGCAGAAGACAAGTAGTGCCCCAGAACCAGGCAGAGACATGGGTGCCAGCAGTCTCTGTGAGCTTCTACTAGGCTTTTTGTCGTGGAACTTACAGGGCCTTGGCTGCACTCATTCACTTCCACTGCTGAGAGTCCTCAAGTGAAAGGCTCTTTACTCGTGTGGAACCCTTTTCCACCACTCTAGACTTCTGCACCAGCCTGGCATGTGGTTGGGGGCAGCTCAGCCTCCTCCTCTAAGGCAGATGCTTCTCTTTCTGAGTGGATGGGACCTCAGCAGTTTCCTCCTTGGGCTCTGGTCATTCTTGAGGACATTGACAGGGCCAGGACACTGTCTTCTGTCAGCGCCTCTTCAGAGGAGCTTTCTAATGGGGGTGGGGGTTGATGCAAACAAGGCCTCAATTCCATAGGTGTAAAGACCTGTGTGACTACCATGGGTTTTCATCCAACATCACACTTGTACAACCGGACTCCTCCTCCTCCTCACCTGATTGCCATCTAATCTGCTTGCTTGCTTGCTTATTTGATTTCTATACTGTCCAACAAAGTTAAAAGTTAAAAACATGTAAACATATAAACAAAAGCAGAAAACACACCCAAGAGAAAAAAACAATAGAACAGCAAGACAATAAAACCACACCAGTTGCAGTCAAATCAAATTGGCAGAAGGTCCCTTAAACCTCCACCAGGCGCTGTAGGGAAAGGTGTAATCTATTGATGGATGTGCACCACTGGGCATGAGGTCAAGCTAAAATGAAGAAAGATGTGCAGGCAGCAAGGGAAAATATACTCACACAGGAACACTCATTGAGCTGGGCTCTGGAGCATGATCAGTGATACTCCCATCCTTTGCTCCAAAGACCTGGGACTGTTCCGGAGATATCAGCTTAATGAGTGAGAATTAAAGGAGCCCCACCATAAGAAGGTAAAAAGATGCATGGCTAGATTTTCACTACAAAAGCTCAGGGGCATTAATTTATGTACATAAGGGCCTTAAAGTTTTATAACTGTATGTGTTTTGAAATCAGTGTAGGAATGCATTTTATTTTTCTTTTGAACATCAAAGAAAACTGAGTTAAAGAAATATTACTGATGTACTTTGCTCACTCATGAAAAATGTTGTGAGTGACCTTACACGTAAGCAGTATCTTTGTACTTCAACATACAATTTATAGAGATGAAGATGTGTTCTGGTTACATAAACCATGGCAAAGGATTAGGTAGTGCCTAGAGCTTGGCCACAAATGTCTTTGCAAACTACATGAATTCTGCTGAAATAGAAATATGTGTCTTCTTTCAACCTTATCTTGACTGGTGGCATTTTATTCAATTACCTTCCACTGTTGAAATTTAGATGTTTCCACAGAAGTCATCACAGTGGGAAACTAAGCCTCTAGAATAGTGGACAAAAAAGAATTTTCAAAGGATGACATCTTTGACATTTTAAGTTCTTATCATCAGTTGTGACGGAAGCAGAATAAGGCATTATATTGTCTTCTGTCATGACCCAGATATGAACCTGATAAGCTATTTCTCTCTTGCAAGGGTGTGTTTGTGTGTCTGGGCTGGCAGTATCTACACAAGCATCACTGCCGTCTACCCTTCATCTACAAACCTGTCGCTCTGCATTAGTGTCTAGGCAAAACAGTCTGCCTCATTAGAAAGGGATGGACTTTTGTGTGTTTGGCCTGCACTGGAGTTCTGTAGTGTCCCCCCACCATTTCTGTTATGGTTGGAGTACTTTTAGAAAAAAAAATAAGGTGTTTCTAACCATAAAAAGCAATAATTTAGACACAAACATAAAGCATTTCAAAGCTTTTCTCAAACCACAAAGCAGAGATAGCATGATCAAGCTTTCAGAAAAACTTAGAGAGAAAAAGGTATCTTTATTAGAGGGTAAGAATGCTTTGGAGATGACTATAAAGGGGAGTATTCAATACTGCTGCTGCATTCCTGCTTGATTTGTTATGCAAGCAGCGTCCACTGCTCATGCAATTAGAAAGGGATTTGTTCAAAAGGCAACCCCAGCAAGAAGTAGAAATGCTTTCTTCTGGATTTGGGCAGATGAGCAGAGCTTCCTTCTGCAAGTTCCCATCTGCACACTCCAGTGACTGCCCTATTCTAGAGACAAATATTTCTGGAATCCAGGGAACTTCATTTATGGAGTGGTTTAGAAATAAAATTACTATTATTATTTCCGCTCATTTCTGCTTGCTTTTAGAACTTCTGGCCTATCCCCATGCTCATGGTAGACTTCATTTGCAAATGCTCAGGCATGGATACTGCCCATTTTATCTATAACTTTACATTTAGCTGGTTAGGTAGCCTGAACATTTTGTTTCTACTTAAACTTAAATAAAATGTAATGAGAAATGCAATTAGTAATGCAAATGCAATGAGAACTAAGGAAGCATCGTTATTATTTATTACATTTGCATCCCACCCTTAGCCAAAGTTATTCAGCACAGAACACAAGGCCTTTCCCCCTCCCTCTATTGTATGGCAGCTACTGTGTGAGGCAGGTTAGATTTTGAGCAAGGGCAACGGCCAGATCTGCAGGTTGTTACCTGGGCAGGAGCAACGACTTCTTCCCCCAGTGGCTGCTGGGTAAATTTGTCCACTTGGAGGCAAGGAAAAACAGGTTACAGTGTAGAGCATGCACAAGCGATCTGGCATGCATGGAGGAGAGAAATCCATGGGTGGTCAAAAGTGCAGTCAATCCCCAGATTCCAAATTAAGAAGTTTTATTAGGATTAGTCACATTTTTCACTCTGTGAAAGATCAAGAGGATGTCAAGTGTAAGAGGACAGGAGAAGGATATGGAAGAAAAAAACAAAATGTAAGAGGAAGAACCAAATCCTATAACAAGGCTTCGGCAATGGGCGGCATAGAAATGTTTTAATAAATAAAATAAAAATAAATAAATAAATAAAATGGTACGGTCACTACTGTAAAAAGGCCTGCTTCTCAATATGATCTGGTCATTGTAATACAGAACTATGGACTTCACTCTGCTCTATGTGTTTAAAATTTGCCCTGTCTTCTGTCAATATAGATATGGCCCTGTAGTTATTACCCATTTTTTGGATCAGGTGCCAGGCAGGCTTTTACAGGGATGTTTGGCAGATGTACTTCAACCATTTCCTTTTCATACTCTGCCATTAGCGCCTCTTTGGCAACAGGAGTTTCTTTGCTATAGATTGGAAGAACAGTTGATTAAGCAGCCTTTTGCTGCCCTCAGAGCAATTTCTCAGATTTCCTCCCTGTTTCAAATCTACCTTCCGTACCAAAGGTTCTGTAAAAGAAAGAGGGGAAAAAAAGAAAAAGGGAAAAAGAAAGAAAAGGTAAAAGAAGGAGGAGGTTGTGGCAGGGCAATCGCAGCCCTTACTTCCATGATAATAATACCCTGTTTGAAAAATTTCAATCAGGCCAAAGCAGCGAGAGATCTTTAATGAGGGTTTTTGACTGACCTTATGTTTGACAAGAGGTGGCTTCTGGCACACTGTAGATTTTAATTCTGATCTTTTTGTGGCTTTGGATACTGCTGGAGATCACAGCTTTCCTGTGCCATTCTTGTTCCAGCCTCTCAGCTTTTGGACGACTTTCATTAAAAAAAAGGGGAAAAATCTCATTGTTTCATTAGTGCGTGCCTCAGTGGTGCCAGTTTTGTCACAATAAATACAGTGGTCCTCTGATGTCACTTCTGTGAATTACTGAGTTCCCTGGGGCTATGAATGGGGCGGATACTGTCTTTTTGGTATGTCTATTGTGTCTGCAATTCTGGCTCTGTAATGTTCCAGATGTGCAGATGGAAGCCATCTTGATGACGTGACTTGGCTTTGAAAGTACATAGCATAAGAAACCCCCCAGATCAGAACAAGAACCCACCTGATTCAACCTCTTGCTTCCACTGTGGGCAGGCATAAGTCTCTGGACAGCCCATAAACATAGCATAAAAGCCGCAGCCCACCACTGTATGTCAACTACTGTATTTTTCGTTCTATAAGACGCACCTGACCATAAGATGCACCTAGTTTTTAGAGGAGGGATCCATGGAAAACTTCCTGATAATCACAGGCACATTCCCCATCACTTCCCCATGGGCTTCATTAAAAGACAGGTTGCCATTTGGAAACACACACTGACCCGTGATTAACAGCTCTCACCTGCGCCGGAGGAGGGGGGCGGAGCAGGGCGCGCAGAGCGTGTGCCGGCCAGGTGTGGTGCAGCTGGGCCAGCCGCGTGCCGGCGGTGGTCTTCTGGGTGGCATGGCGGCTGTGGCAGGTCTTCCCGGGCAGTGGGGGTGAGCAGTCCGTCTCTCCGTGCGGCCGGCAGGTTAAAGCCTGCGGCTCCTCCTCCTCCTCCTCCACAAGACTCCCCCTGAGCGGCACAGCTCTCACCTGAGCTGGGGGGGGGGGTGGAGCAGCGCGCGCCAAGCGCATGCCAGCCAGGTGGTGTCACGTGGTGCAGGCAGGCCGGGAGCGTCCCAGGCATCGGGCACGCACACATTTGCTCCATAAGACGCACAGACATTTCCCCTTACTTTTGAGGGGGGGAAGTGAGTCTTATAGAGCGAAAAATACAATAATTGTAACCAATTACTGAATTGTTATTTCCTGTACAGTTAAAGGGACTGGTCCATGTTTTATGCACAAGAACAGCAGCAGCAACACTCCGGTGGATCCAATCAATGACTTATTTATGTAATTATAATATTTGTGAATATTTAATAAAAGCAATACAAAAACTAAAATGCATAAAATGCAAATGATAAAACGATCTTAAAACCAGGGGCTACTTATATAACCAGAGAATGGTATTATCTAGTAAAAGATAATATCAGCAGAATATCTTCTTCACTAGCCACCAAAATAGGGATGGGCAGAAAGCAGGTTAGAATCTCCCAATAGATCTTCTGCTGGTCTGCAGTAGATTGGCAAGGATTCTGGGCTCCCAAATGTGTGACAGCAAAAAGTCTCCTACTATCTACATTACACCACCTGAATGGCTTTCTTGCAGATAAATGCAAATGGTATATAAATGATAATAATAAAGAGACTTGATAGCACAAAGATGTCCCAGCCAGTGCCTGTGAATCTTCCATGGGCAGAGATTCCAGAGACAGGCCCTCTGCCTGCTTTGGCCTATGCGAACTTTCCCTTGAGAAAGGACTCTGGAAGAGAGCCCTGTCTGAGGATCTTAATGCCTGTAATTATTTCCTACATTACTAACAGCCTCACACAAAGGACATGATGTCCAATCCAAACATATAACGGATATATTGCATGGTTTTCCTGTCACTATGTTATACTCAAGTCACAAGACATTTTAGGAAATGGTTCATTGCATCATTTTTGTTCAGCTAGACACTTCTAACTAGAAATAATAGAACTGCCCCAGCAACCATGATAAGGATGCTTTTCTGCCAAGTTTGGCTTCTCAGCAGTTGTTGGTTTAATTCCCTAGCCCATCGTAAACCAGCATTTTTTATAATTTCTGTGATGCAACCATGAGCACAAGAAAATTGCAGTCAGAACATAGCACCTCAGAGCTGCAAAGGCAGCAGTACAGCTCAGTCTTCTGAAGCAAAACACTTGGATCGTAACTTCCAAAGGCAGGACTTGTTTCCTCTGAAAGAATTTATTGATTATAGGGCTGCAATTTTTAGACACAAGCCATTGCACAGTCTTCACGTTTTCTTTCTTTTTCATGAGGGGGAACATCTGCATCCCGAATCTACAGAGCATGCTCTGTCAAAGGAATTAACGGGAAGGGGACCAGGGACAGCATGGAAAAGTGACAGAATTTGCCTATTACATGGAACTTAGAACTGGGGTCAGCCAGGGCTGGTGCTGTGAAATCATGGCAAAGAAAAAACTTTTCTCCAAAAGTGGAGACAAACTTCTCTGAACATAAGATATCCTCACTGGACTTAAGCCACCTTTTTCTAGGAAGATGTAAACACAAAGAACATTAGCTCCTTGCTGCAGCAAGACTTTACAGGGATTAAACCACATTCTACATTCACACATAATGCTGAGCCACACCATGGAGTAGCCTTGACTGGGGCCAGGGCTGAGGCAGACGCATGCCTACCATGCCCAAGTGGTTTCTCTCCTCCTCCAGCTTTCCTCCTAATGGCTACCTGCACCCCAGCAGCCTCCATAGCTGAAACTCAATCCCAGCATGCACAGCTGCTGCCCGTATTGCCTGCCACTCCCTCATTGGCCCACACGCCCTTGGGCACGCCCTCAGCAGCTGTTCCTTTGTTTTTGCTGCTTGCTCACTAGAGTGGCGTTTTTGCTCTCGAGTCACCCTAGAGCAGTAGGTACTGGTGGTGCTTGCTCTGGGCCAGCATGCAAGCACAGCCACCCACACCCCTCCTCTCTTGCTGCAAATGTGTCCATGCTCCCCCCTCTCACCATATTCAGGCCTTACCCACTTTGGAAAAGGCAGCCTCACCCCTGCAGCCAGGCCCACGGGGGGCACCCGTGCCCGGGACAGAGGGCGTGTCCTGCCTGGAAGACTTTCCCAAGGGAGTGGATGGGGCATCTGCCTGGCGGAGTTTTCCAGCTGGCTGTTTGAACAGTGTTTGCCACATGGCTGCAGTGGAGGGAATGGGGGGCAGCAGGACTGTTGGCGGTCCTGAAGACTTGTCAGGGGCAGAGTGAGAGTGGAGGTGCAGGCATGAAGCAGAGCAGGAGACATGGTCTGCTCGGGAGGCTCACCCTGTTGGCAGTGTCCCCCACACTGCCCATGTGCTCCGCGAGTGCCAGGCAGCCTCCCTGAGCAGACACCGGTGCTTCTTTGCGTAAAGTAAAGGCAGCACACCAAGCCCTCCTCCAGTCCAGTGATGCAACCAGGCAGGAGTGCCAGGCACAACTGTCCCCAGGCTGGCTGCTGTTGGCGATGGCGTGGCATGATGCCCTCCGGCTGAAATTCCAAAGCTGCAGGATGGCATCAGAAGGCAGCATGGGGTGAAAGGGAAAAAAGGACAGAGAGCAGCCAATCAGAGCACTGCCTAGATCTGGACAGCAGCAAGGGCAGGCAGGGCATCTGCTGCAGCCGTCGCTGCTCTTTGCACAGAATTCTATGGAAGCAACATGGAAACCACATGGAATTGTGGTTTCTGGGTTTAGATGTGAAAATGAGCCATGGTGAAGCACAAAAACTATAAACCAGACCATAGCTTCTCTGTGGTTCTATAGAGATCATCCTTACTACACTTCACCATGGTTTCTCGCTCAGACGAAATGACAGCCATGATCTCTATTCAAACATCAATGTCTAGGCCATCTAACCATTGAAGCTCAGCATTGTTTATGTGGAAAAAGTCAGAATCTGGGCCAGGGTATGCCCTCAATTTACAGCTGTCACAATATGGTATACAGTTTGACATGGGAACCCACAGTAACACTGAGGGTGGGAGCTATACCTTTCCCATCCATTTATGCAGTGCGTCCTGGCAGACACCGTGTAAGATATGAATCCTGTTCAGAGTTGTCCAGTACTGGCTGGATAAGTCAAAGCCAGGCACCTTTTGCATGGGATCTTCTAAAGGTCTACCTGTTACAGAGTGTTCAAGAGCCCATTTAGCTTTCCATTAGAAATTGATGCTAAAGTTATTATAGAGATATTCTGCGAGTGCCAGTGAGGGTTTCCTGGATTTGAGCCTGCCAACTGATAAATAAGGAAGGTCAGCATGCACTGGTAGAAGTGGATCGCTCATGATTTTTCTGCATTCTCTCACTAGGGCATCTCACCTTGGTAGTGCTGGTGGTGCTAGATCAGAACAGGAAGCCAGAAAGTAGGAGTGGATTTAATACATCCGCTTTGTAATCCTCATAGTGGCATTAAGTCTGGTGTGGAGTAGACCAACCCTAGTTCTGATGTTCTGAGGGTGACAGCTGAAGCTCCCCATTTTGTTCCGCTTAGTTTCTGAAATATGTTGTCCCTTCTGTTGATTTTTGCAGCTGTCTTCTCTAAATGCATCTTGCAGGAAAGAGTCTGGTCCAATGTTACACAATTAAAAGCATTCCCAAATTAGTATTTTATTGTGCAATGGCCCTGCCTCATTAATGGTTTGTTTTTTTGTTTTGTTTTGTTTTGTTTTGTTTTTTTGGGAGGGGCTGGGGGAAACCCAGCAATTGTCGCTTTTGCTATTCTAAACCTCTTGTGTTTTGCTGCCCCTTCTTCCAACTTCTTTCCCCACCCCCACAAAAAGCAGCCCTTAATTTATTCATTATCTTTCTTTGTTAGACCAATAGCTCCACAATGTCTTATGCTTGGAAGTGCCAGGAGCTGTCTAGCTGGAAGTACCCTCTGAGAGACAGTTAAAGTTTCCTGACATCCTTTGCTGCACCTGCATCAGCCATGCCTAAGTGACCACCCCATTATTTTAGAATATCAACTCCCTCTCTCTCTCTCTCTCTCTCTCTCTCTCTCTCTCTCTCTCTCTCTCAGAGGAGCAGCATAAAGCAACTTTTTCTGTAGCTCCTGATCTGGGCCCTCTAGTAAGACAGCCACTCTGGCCAAGTGGCTGAAGTGATGGACTTGATACTGGAGACCTGAGCATGACAGAGGACTGATTGATGGAGTTAAGGAGTTCCTATAGCAGTTGCTGACACTGTGAGTGCCTTCAGTTTTCTGCCTGTGCTGGAAATGATAAAGATGTGCACACACCTGTATATCACTCAGCTTCAGTGAAGAAAGATGTATGTTTGGAAGAGAAATGGAAAAAAGGCATTACAGTATTTCAGCTTGAAGCTGCAAATTATTCTATCCAGCTGCTAACATTACCAGTGAACATGCTTTTTCCTTGAAATATGTTCCACTGTAGGCTCTCATGCATTCATTTAAAATAGCTTCAACTTTCAAATTTTTCAAATTAGGTTCCCCACAGCCACTGGCTAAAATGGATATCTTTTCATTTGTATACTCTACCAAGCCTGATCTTACAGATTTCTACTAACTCACTGAACAGTTACTTTTGGCAAGCACAAGAAATTGCTTTAAGTCCAGGCGATTACTTTAGTTGAATTAAACCTACATGTGGGTGGTCCTCATGATGTACTCTGAATTCTACTCATCAGCTTCAAGGAAAGGAAAGAGCAGGAGTGCACTAAATACAGCCTACTTCTCATCCCAAACAGAATTGCTAGTACCGAGCCAGAGCTACAGATAAACAGGCAGACCGATCCGATGCACATGTTCTTAGCAGCACAAATCCTTAGCATTCTTTCTGCTGCCGCAAATCTGTTTTTATTTTAAAAGTGTAAATCAACAATCCTGAAGCCTTTCTTTGTAGCAGCAACATAAAACTTTCATTGCTAGTAACAAGAAGTATCCACAGATGGGTACTCATAGGAACGAAGGGCTGCAGAGCAATGGCAGGGCACACACTTTGCAGGCACAAGGTTGTAGGTTTTAGAGGTAGAGCTCAAAAAACTCCTGCTGGAAGCAACCTTGGAGAGTTGCTGCCTGTCAGTGTCAACAGTACTGAGTTAAATGGACCAACGACCTCTCTGTCTAAACATTCACAGAGTTGTACCTTAGAATAAAGGAAGGTGGTATAGATGGGCAATATAGATGAGTTTGCAGCAGTCTGGGAGGAAAGGTAATAAGATTGTATTCTATCCATGTGCTCCTTCCATTGTCATTTAGGTGCAGTGCTTTAGTTGTACACATAAGGGATCTTTGTTGTCAACTGGCGATGTCATAAAGCCCATCCTCTTAATGACAATGGAAAACTTGCACTCTAGCAGCAAGAAATGTCTGCAAAACCATATATAGGCTGCGATTCTGAACACAGAGGAGCCATGGAAATCCTACTGACTGCAAGGGGAGCGCTCGACCTGGCTGTGGATGGGGGACAACCATGCTCAGCTGCAGAGACGATGAAACAGGGAGCATGTCTTTGTGGCACAGCTGGCTGGCCAGTGGTTGTCTTAGAATTCAGGAGCAGATTGGCACGATTCCCATGGTACCTGCAAGCAGATGATGCTAGGACTGCACTCCAGGGATCGTCTGATGACATGTCTTTTAATTTGACAGCAGACATGCTGTGTCTACAAAATGTCACAAGCCCTCTGACATTTTCAGGATTATGTTTTGTTCTCCCAGACCTAGCATTTGTAAATCGTTTGAAGAAACAACTGTCCTTCTTGTCTTACTGCTGAAACATGGAGTTCCGGTAGATTATAGCTCATTTGTATGTAGCACATGGTGCATTTTATTCCACAGGGGTGTCTAAGAATAATTAAGGGTGTGATGAAAGTCGCCTCAACAGCTTGATTCCTGTTTGCCCTCTTACTGGAACTGCCATTGCCCAGGGTTTTAAAAATATGCTCTTTTCCGTTATTGGGGGTGTTGTGGCTTTCAGGAAATTGTCATACTGCCTTTATGTGTTGGTGTTACCACATTCTGCACCACTGTACTGTGTGACATCATATGACACCACAATGTACACTGGATAGGATTGGCTACAGCTGCTCCACTGGCAGAGTATGGAAACTGCTAGCGAGGCCTTGCTAAAAGAAGCAGGGCTGACGGAACTGTGAGAAGCCGCCTGGGGCAGCAACGAGTGTTGGGGATGCCCCAATGCTAAACAGTGCAACCTCACAAGACAGGGGAGACTCTGAATACCGAATTACATTTTTGTGACAAGCGTTATAGCACAGAAGCAAGAAAAATGGTAGCAAACTTGTTTCAACAGAAATGCCACCTTTCTGGGAAGTCCAAGGGCTAGGAATGTGGCTTCCATGGCATAAACCTTACAGCCCATTTCTAGAGTGTGTTTCCATCACCCAGTCATGCAGGGAGGCAACCACAATGTTCCCAAACCTGTCGCAGGAGCGCCTAGAAAAGAAGTAGCAATACTTGAGAGCCATGGTGTTGTATTTGTTAGGAGCGTGGCCTGGGACTCTGGAGATCTGGGTTCTAGTCCCCATTCAGCCATGGAGCTACTTGGGTAACCTTGGACTCTCAGCATAACCTACCTCACAGGGTTGTTGTTAGGAGGATAAAATTGAGAGGAGAAGAATGACATAAGCCACCTTGAGCTCCTTGGAAGGAAAAAAGGCAGCATACAAATACAACAAACAACCCTGGGATAACAGATGCTAATGTACATTAGCTTAGGTCTTCCAGAAGAAACTGTGGTATGGTACATGGTATCGATGATTATTTGCTCTGGTAATTTAGCAAATGTTTTATTGTATGCATGCATGCTGAGGGGTAAGGGGTTAAATCCCTCCATATGTGGTGTTTCTGTGTATGAATAAATGGGGAGCATGCATGTCTGAATGGGAGAAGGGAGGGGACACAAGCACGGGTTCAACCTCTGCCGACAATTGGATACCAGATGCAGCCTTCAGTGGTGAAAGAGTTGTGCACATTACAATATACTGTTGGTCATAGAGTCTTCCTATCATCTGTTACCATGCCATCTAAAAATTAGTTATGTTCTCATCTATGTTTCCAGCAAACTATATATTTTTGTCAGAGGCACTGAACCACATATGAGCTCCTCAGAGAGGTGGGCCTGGTGCCTACTCTCTGTTCCTTTTGATGCCAGGTAAAAACTGTCTGTCAGATTGGTGTGGATGCCAACCTCCCATCCCTAGCGAGGGTTTCTAGAGCTTTCCCTATTCTGAAGAGAAGATGAGTATAGTAGATGCTCGTTCTGGCCATGTCTGCATTTGTTCTATAATTCGTCATGCTTAGCCCTGTGGAATGATGGTATATAATGACTTCATATCCAAAGGAACTAATTTATCACATTCCTTTATTGTGGTATTTTGGAGCTTAGAAAGTCTCTTCTGCATGAAATTATTTCTAGAATAAAGGGCTTCAGAACAAAATTGCCTATTTTGATCAGGGCTCTAAAACTGAATTACCAACACTGTTGGGAACCATAGAAGCAAGTGTATGGCTTTGCGACTCTTAAGAAGTATATAGAATTAGTATAATTAAGAATCCTCAGATTAACATTATGCTAAAAAGGCTATTTTCCAAAATATATCCCAAGGATAAACCTTCTTCTAAAAGTACACAAAGTGCACCCATGATTTCCTTAGAAGAAGCTGCAGCCCAAAGAATATAAAGGGAGGTAGCAAATCCCTTATGCCCCATATTCTTAGTTTCATACAGCTATAGTCACTTCTTTATCTGTTTCTTGGATGATAATAGATGTATCTGAAGGTAGATTGTAAAGAGCTAAATATTCCTGCTGAGTTGGGTTTGATTTCTGATTTGGGATGACAAGGATGTTTCACTTCTCACCAGCATAGTTTTCTGTTCAGAACCCAGAACTGAAGGTGTCGCCGGTCCTCAAGGCTGGAATAAGCAAGAGCCACCAATCAAGCTTAGTATACGGAGAAGAAAATAACTTGCTAGATAACCACAAAATGGTTAATGAGTATTAGGAGGCAGGCTCCTGCCTTGGTTTCACTTTTGATTATTTATTTTTCCTGCTTTAGATGTCAGAAGACGATGCCTGTTAATATTAAGTAAATGCTTAAAGCTTGCAGTTACCTGTCTCAGGCGTGGTTCAGAGAGTAACCAGGGGGCCTCAGCAGGACAGCCAGCTCTAGTGGCCAGAAAACCCTCTAGAGCATCCAAGAATCCACTGGGGCATTTTGATAAGCCCAGTGTCACCCCTGAGGCAGCGAGGAGACCCAGGAAATCAAAACTTGGTTTTGATCTGTGATCTCTTTATAACAAAGGGGTTCTTGCACACTGCACACTCACAACCAGTCACTTTTTCTGCCTGGGGTGTGAACATGGCAACCACCTTGGGCATTAAATTCTGGGGGTGGCAGGTGACCCCCCCCCCAAAAGTGAAGGTGGTGGCAGAAGTACCCCAGGTCATTTCAGCCAGCACCAGGAGCCATAGCTACTTGCCCTTCTGGACTGCCTGGCCTTCTGGTAAGGCGTGCCAAAGGTGGTCTCGCTAGACAATGCCCATCACAGCTCTCCAGAGCACCCCCCCCACCCCATGCCTGACTCTTAGGACCCCTCAGAGCTGAGCGTGTGCATGGAAGGCTCTCTGGGAAGCCCCAAGGATTTGCTTCCTTGTGGTGGCAAATCCCGTACCTGAAGAACAGCCACAAGGCTCCTTGGAGAGCCCACATGGCAGCAGGAGCCCAAGTGCCTCACAGGGAAGCACGGAAGAGGCCTTGGAGACCGGCTGTGCCTGGCGGCGAGGGGAGCTCTGCAGCCAGCCTCCTCCAGAACCTTTCACAAGGAAGGTCTGTTCAAAGCAAGTGCCCGAACATCCAGCATCATTGCCGGGGTTGTGGCAGAGACCGGTGGCCAAAGGAAACGGTGAGAAAGAGAGGAGGAGGAGGGCGCTGGTAAGGGCAAGGGAAAGCAGAGAGGAGCTGTGGAGAAAGCAGTGGCGGCGGCAGCCAGGTGGGATGTGGGTAGGAGAGAGGGAGGTGGTGCTGGTAGGAAGAAGGCAAGGAGGAGGATGTGTGTAGCTTTGTGACTCTTAGGAAATATTTTAAGAGGTATCACTTACCTCTGTGGTTTCCAGAAGTGTTTCATCTGTCTGTGAAAGCTGCCCTAGGCGCCTAAGAGGTGAGGCATATAAACACAACAAATGCATAATCGTGGTGGTCAGGGGAGAAGCGAGGGCATGGGAGGCAGCAGAGTGCCCCCTTGCCTACAGAACCACATTAGGTCGAGGTGGCCCACGGATCACCTTCAAGCCAGCTGGCAAAAGCAGAAAGCAGTGTGTGCCATGCCACATGCAGAGGGTCAGAGCTTAGTGGAGCCATGAAGTCCTGATCTGCTCTGAAAGAGGGGCTTTAGCATGAATTTTAAAACCCGCAATATAGGGAGAATTTGGGGGAGAAATCTACACCAAAGCCAACTTTACCAAATTGGGCTGTGAGAGGGCTGGGTGTGCATTGCACCAACAAATCCCTGCCTCACATTTGCCCACATGCAAACCTTGGAGGTTCCTGGACTGGTTACAGCACTGCAGTAACAACAAGCTCACGAGAGCAATGCTAAGCCACCTCCCCACCCATCAGATTTCAGCTGCTTCTGCACTCAGAAACCTTACAGGCCCTCCTCCTGACCCAAAGGACGTGTCCCCTTTGGCTTGGCCTTTTGGCAGCGACACACCCACTGTGACTTGCCTCTTTCAATCCCTCCCTTCCTTCCCAAAGCAGCTGCTCCAGTCCCGGGATGTTAGCCTCCCTCCTCTTGAGACTACTAGTCCTCCCAACCGAGTCCCACTCCATTTGTTCCGGCAGCTGCACACCTTGGTGTTAAATGCCACATCTGTCAGCGATGCTTGGGATGATGGTTGGACCTGGTGGCCTTCGAGGCTTCCTCCAACTCTCCTCTTCTTTGATCCTATGACTTCCAGCAGCTGGGCTGCTCTCTTTTCCCCTGCTCTACCTCTGTTCCTCGTGTCTCCAGATTCATTGTTCTCACAAGCTGGTACACAGAGACATTGGAAGGGCAGACAGGCAGGCTGATGGAGTGGGGAAAGACCAGGTCACTGGGTTCAAAATAGCCGAAAGTACGGGATCTACCATAAGGTCATGTGCAGGCTTCCAGAGTGGGGAGGGCTCTGTTGGGAGCTCTGCGGTGTGCAGTGCCTTCTCCTGCTTTTGTCCTCCGCTCTTCTCTCCCCTACTCCTTTGAAGCGGCATGAGCTCAGTGAAGTAGCTCAGGTTTCCTTTGAAACCAAGATAAAACTACATACATTTTTACATATGTAAGCTATATTTCTGAGTAAACTTTCTTTTCTGTTCTGATCAAAAACAGAGTAAGACTTTCTTCAGGGCTTTCACCAGCTCACGTGGGAGCAGCCGCTTTTGTATTGTGCTTCCACTAACTCTGGTTGGTTTTACCCATATATAATTATATTCCCAACAGGTTATAGAGCCAAGCAGGCTTATGGTTTAAGCTTAAGTGTACTTCCTTTTATTCATTATTCATGGCTTGACTTGTTTTTGTATTTGCATGAGAAAGATTCTCTGTCTTCCTCCCAGGTGTTTGATTTCAAAGGAGAGAGGTTGCTGGTTCCCCCCACCCCGTCCCAGCTCCAAAATCAATCCTCTCAGAGCACAGGCAGAATGGCTGAATGAAAGCTCCTTAGACATGCCAGGACTAGCGTCTTTGAAGGATCAAACTTGGTTTGTGAGGTTGCAAGTTGCCCTGGAGGCAGGAGGAGTCAACTGTGGTTTAAATTCTGATAAACCTCCAGATGGGAGGCAAAGAAGAGAATGGGCAAGAAAGAATGCCATTGCAAAGACCTATATTCCTGATTCACTTGAAGATAATCAATTTTGCCAAGTTAGTGGACTTGATAGAGCTAAAAAGATGTGGAAATGCTCAGAGGGTTCTTTTGGCCTTGTCAGTACAAGCATTACAATTTCTCTTGATTGATGTATTGGAAAACAGAAGCAATCGTGAAAACCAACATTTCTGAGATTGCAAAAGTCTGACTGATGAACAGGAATCAAGTTTTCTACTAGGGGGACCGGGAGAAGTTTTCTAATAATTTAGTTCCTGCCTCAACACTGTTTTCTTCACACTTTCCCTTAAGCCTCATTCTTTCCCTAGGTTCTGTTTTCTCAATCCATTGCCTATTCTGCACTCTTCTTAAATTTCTTCTGGGATTCATGTCTTATGGTTTTGTTGAAATTAACAAAGGCATGGTGGATTAGAATGTCATCTGAACCCTGTATGCTTCCCAAGCACCTGTAAAGTCACCCCAAGAATCCATGGTTTGTTCTGGGTTGAGTAAACTACTGGGGGTTGTTATACATTGTCCTAACCCATCCAGACTAGAGGATTTTGATTATGGAGCAGTATAAAAATGGAATAATAACCCTGTTTCCCAAACCCAAATAATACCTCTTCAAGGAGGTATGGACAAGTCCCAGAACAAGCAAGCCCCATGGCAAGAATGACGAAAAAAATGGCCTCCCCAATCTGTGAGGCTTTAATCCCACCCACTGACAACTCGCTCTTTCCTCACAGAAGGTGGACTGACTGTTTCCCTGAGTGGGTGACCATTCCATACCACCACACCAGTTCAACCAATCGGTGAAGAGGCTTCCCCTCCACAAGCACAATCCGATCTGGATAACTTGGCTATCACCAATGATGAATTTGGCATCAGTTGCTCAGTGCCCTGCCAGATGTTCCACCCCATCTTTGAAGTGGTTTCCTTTGGTTTAGCATGATGATTAGCTGCTTTCATTCCTCTAAGTTACTCTGGCTGCTGCAAACTCTGCACTGAAGGCTTCTAATCTTATATGTAATTAGTAATTATAACATGTTTAACATTGATAGGATCAGATCTTTCAGTTGCCAGATTTTTTTTTTTAAATCCTTGGCTCTTATCTTTAGTTAAAAGCCAGAGTGGTTAATTATTTATGGTCAGCTTTATTGAGTACCTGCCTGCCTCTGGCTTACAGTACTTCAACAGCATCTTCAAACTGTTAGCTGCCATCTGGACCATATTGCTGCTAAATCAAATTCGATAAACTTTACCCTTCCATTCTCTGAGGTTTATTCAAATGAAATGAAAGCTGGCATTAAATCCAATCTGTTTTCAAACTGTGTAGTTATCTTAGTTTCTGAGCATTTTGGTAATGAAGGGAGGGAGTAACGGTGTGATATAATTAGCTAATAATTACATTACAAGGTTGAAGTGACTATCTTCCTTGCTAATTGCTAGGGATTTGGCAAAGATGCCTTCATCTATGTGAGCAGAATCTCTGTGTGAGAATTAGAGATGTCACAGAAGTTTGTAATTGGCTGGTTTCAAATATGAATTCTTTCAGTATTGTGCTTCTTCATGTTAGGAATTTATATTGATCTCTCTGCTTTGTAAACAAATGCACAAAAGTTCTTTAAGGTTAATTTCATGGCCAGATCAGTTGCCCAAACAACCTTTACGCAGAGCTGAGTGGAATTTTGGTGATTTTCACTTTTCATGGCAAAATGTAGATCTTCAATGAGTGAAAGCTAAACTTCCATTGAACATCTTAGGGTTTATATGTCAAGCTACTGGGACTACTTAACCTAGTGACTATTGGAATCCTTGCTGAGCCAAGAAGTTCCCCTAGATTTTTTTTGGCCATTTTCATTCAATCTAAGAAGAAATAAATGATTTTTGGAATGAAATTCCAAGGAGAGGAAAACTTTGGAGTAATTCTCATGGGTTGGGTTGGTTTGGGGTTTGTTGTGCTTAGCTGACTGAGGAAATGGCCAAGGATTGTGCACATGCATCCTGTCTTCCATTGGACTGTAATAATGGGATACCTGAAGGAACGTCTTTTTCCCTATATGTCCTCCCGTCCCCTAAGATCTGCAGCAGAGGTCCTGCTCCGGGAACCCTCCCTGAAGGAGGTTAGGAGAGAGAACACTTGGAGGAGGGCTTTCTCCGTGGTATTGAATGGGCTCTCCAGAGAGGTTTGCCTGGTGCCCATGTTATATGCTTTTCGGTGCCAGGTCAAGACCTTTTTATTTACCCGATATTTTAACTTTTATATATTTTAATTATGTTTTTATCCTCAGTCGTGTGTTATTATGATGTATTTATTAGGTGTTTTATATTGTAAGCCATCCAGAGATGAACCGTAATGGACAGGTTAGAAACACCCTAATAAATAAATAAATAAATAAACAAACATTACCTTTCTAGCATCCTGTAGCCACCTCAGCTTCCCACACTTCAATTAAAGCCAGGAAAACACAACCTGTGGTAATTCCTCCCATGGGGCTGTCTTAGTTCAGAAAGTGCAGGCACTTCCGGAGGCCACAGAACAGTCTATCTTCAGAGCACAGAAAGCTCAAGGAGTCCCCTGGAGTTTGTCAGCAACAGGGCATGAGTGGCCGACATCCTTGACGGGAGCACCAGGACCAGGGATGATGGGGGTCTTGGTGCGGTATGGTAGGACCATGGGAAAACGCAAGGTCAAGTACAGGCAAGGGTCAGATACCAGCAAGGTGTAGTAAAACCACTGCCAAAGGCAAGGTCAAAAGCAAGTAAAGGCCAGATACCGACAAGGCATGGCAGAATCAGAGGCAAAGGCAAGACCAGGAGCAGAGAAGGATCAAACACCTGCAAAGGTGTGGTAGGACCAGAGGCAAGGCAGAGTCAGGAACAGGCAGGCGACAAGTCCTGTTTGCCGCTAATGCAGGACTGGAGATAGCTGCCAGATCGGGAATACAAAGCAACCACCACAAGAACTTGTGTTGATGAGGCAAAACTAGGATGAGCTATTAAGAGCCTTTTATAGCCCCTCCTGTGACTGCCTGCTGTTTTCTATCATTTCAGTGGGTCTAATCCCTCAAGCGCCCACAAGCTCAATACTAGTCCTGCAAAGTGAAGCAGGCTGCCCACTCCCTGCTTGCCACTAGGGGGGGGCTGTGCTGCTTTCCAGATCCTGAGAATTTTTTTTCTTTTCAGTAAATTAAAGGAAGGAGAGTCCCTGTGTTATATGCTGTTTTCAAACCCAGGACAAGATATCGTGAGGTAATTCCTCCTATAGGACCTTTTTGGATCAGGAAGTGTAGGAAATCTGGGAGGCTGCAGAGTAATGGAGAAGTGTGTGGCAGAAAGAAAACATACACACAACATGCTTGCAGCGAATAACTAGGGCTAATCACAAAAAATACAAAATAAATTATAAAACACCCTGACAATGAGGCAGAAGTCTTTCATGGGGAACAAAAACTTGAGGAGTTGCAACCCAACATTTATGAACATAAATGAGATGCTGGATCCAAGGAAGAGTCCACCTAATCCTTCATTCAGTTCACACTGTGGCCAAACAATTGTCTATGGAAAACTCACAAGCCAGTCATAAGTGTAACAACACCACCCTGCCCATATTCCCCAGCAACAGGTGTATATATAGGTGTACTGCCTCTGATACTGGAGGTAGCATAAACCCATCAGGACTTGTTTTCCATCCAGTCCAGATTTAAAACCATCCAGATTTGTCCAGTCATGTTTTTAAACCATCCAGATTAGTGGCCCTCTCAGTGTTTTATGGGAGTGAATTCTGTAGTTTAACTATGCACTCACTTTTATCTATCCTGAATCTCCCACCGATCAGCTTCATGGAATGACTCCAGATTCTAGCATTATGAGAGAGGGAGAAACTATCTGAGTATCCATATTCTCCACAGCACGCATAACTTTGTATACCTGTGTGATGTCATCTCTGGCCTCTTTTCTAAGTTGGAACTATCTCAGACATTGTAACCTTTCCTTCCAGGGGAGTGGCTCTTTTTCTGCATTTTTTCCAACTCTGCAATATCCTGTTTGGTGCAGTACCCAGAAGTGTATGTAACTATTCTAAGTGTGGTTGCAGCATAGATTTGCATCAGAGCAGTATGATAGTGGCAGTTTTAATTCCTTTCCTAATTATGCCTAACATGGATTTTTATTTATTTATTTTAAGTTTTTATATGCCATCTTATTCCTAAAAGTCTCTAGAAAGCTTACAAAGAACAAAGAACCAAAGAACAACGCAAAGCAAGCCACCACACAGTAGACTGACATTTTCTTCAAGTTTCCATCACAATCTCAGAATCTCTTTCTTGGCCAGTCATTGCTAACTCTGATCCCATCAGCTTATGCTTGAACCTGGGTTTTGTTTGTTGTATTGTGTTTTGTTTTTGCCCCAGTGTATATCACTTTATACTTGCTTTCATGGAAATGATTCTGCCATTTTGATGCTCATTCTTCCAGTTTTGAGAACTCCTTTTAGAGCTCCTGGTGATTCTTTTTTATTTTAGCTACCCTAAATAATTTGATGAAAGCAGGGCAGTGAAGAAAGTGACAGGAAGAAAATTGATGCATTTGGAATATGGTTCTGGAGGAGAGCTTTACAAATAGTGTGGACTCACATAAAGACAATCAAGTGGGTCCTAGCTCAAATCAATCCAGAGCTTTCCCTAGGAGCAAAAATGACAAAACTGAGGCAGTCATACTTCAGACACATCGTGAGAAGGCAAGGTTCACTGGAGAAGACAATTGTGTGTGGGAATGTTGAAGTCAACAGAAGCAAAGGAAGACCAAACACGAGAAGGATTGAATTTGTAAAGGAAGACACAATGTTGAACTAAGAATTGCTGAGCACACAGGACATTTTGGGGGGCTTTCATTTCTGGGGCTGCCATAAATCAGAGACCATTTGATGGCATATAACAATAACCACAAATAATTTGGTGTCACGAGCAAACATGGCCATTCACTCCTCACGCCTAATTCCATCCATTCATGAATAAGGGAAGAGGCACGGGTCCGAATGCATATGCCTGTGGGACCCCCTGTTTACATCCATGCACTGGAAGAAGCTGTCATTCATCCAAAGACCCCCAGCCCTGTTACAGATCTTTCACCAAGTTGAAGTCTCAAGGAAAAAAACCAGCTAGGAATAGTTGTACCACCGATTTTATAAGAACAGAAATTCCATGTGCTTTATGTGTTTAAAGCGTGAAACAATTTGCAAAGGCAATCAAATCCATTAGCAAATCTGAAGATGGGAAAACAGCTTATTCTTTTTTCTTTCCCAAATGGCACCAGTGAAATGATCTTAAACCCATCAGAGTACAGCTGAAATGATGTCATAGGTTGTTATGGTTAAACCCTTCCTGTGTTTGCTAAAGGGAATTGAAATCTGTAATATCCTGCAACTCAGTACCTGAAGAAGGAAATGGAAAAACTGCACTTTCTTACCATGCCTAACATTAATTTCTTCTGCAGAAAAAAATTAATATGTCTCTTTTAATGGTAAATTATCATTTATTCTAAATGTGTCACATAAAGGAAGTCATAAGTCATTATTATTGACCTATTAGGGTTCATTCTATTTTCCTTTTAATTAAATAAAAATGTGCTCTTTGGGATAATATGCTTTTTGTTTGAACATTATTTTATTGGATCCATGCCTGGGAGATTTTTTTTTTACTCATTATGGATACTTCCGCAGACTTCAGAAACTCACTCACATATTTTGCTTCTAAAGTTGTGTTTCTGTTTAAGCAATTTAAGCAAACATTTCTTTGCAGCAATTTATTTTTATCTGCTTTCATTCAGTAAGGGAATAACCCTTAATTTCATTGGGAGATGCATGGAATGCTTATTTAAATATAGTTCATCCTATGCCTTCCAATGAAAAGCATGTGTGCTGTGGCTTTCTAAGCCAATGGCTTTGCAGCTAACCAACCTTATGGGCATATGGTGCTCAGGCGCTCACTTTGAAGCCACTGCAGTTGTGTACACAATTGGGACAATCATGTCTGTACATAAGCAAGATATTTTTCTTGAAAGTTATGCGGGATTTCTGACCATCTACATGCCCAGATACTTAATTTCTGTGGTCACACGCCTGACTGACATCCTAAACCTCTGCAAATATGTTTAGGTAATTCCCCGAGGTTTTTTTCTCCCACAAACATCAAGGTCCATTTCATGTCAGGAATCATAGAATCGTACTGTTGGAAGGGGCCTAGCTGGCTATCAGGGCCAACCATCTGCTCATTGCAGGACTCAAGTCTACCATCCAGATTTCGGCCCGGCCCGGCCCTGTTTAGCTTCCAAGATTAGGCGGGACCAGGCACTTCAGGTTATATGGAAGCTAAATCATGCTGCTCTGCCATGACTGTGTGTCATGGGAGCTCAAAGTTCCAGGTCAGGAGCACAATTATAATTGTGTTGTCTTGCTACAGTCCTCACTATTCTGTGCATTTGTAGAATTGGGGGTGCACAAAGTTTTCAGCTATAAGGGCTACATTGTGTGTCCACTGGGCTGACAAAGGCTGCTCTCTCTCTCTCTCTCTCTCTCTCTCTCTCTCTCTCTCTCTCTCTCTCTCTCTCTCTCACACACACACACACACACACACACACACACACACACACTCCCATGAACACTCATACTGTGTTGTCTTGTATACATTACAATATTTTAAAAGCTTCCATTTCAGGCAGGGTGGACAATTTCCACTGAATTCCCTTGGTGGTGCTGGGCCTCCCATGACCTCTCATACCTACATACTATTCACTCATCCATGCATGCAAGTTCACTCGTTTCTCTCTCCACTCACCCCCCCCCACCCCCGCTTCACTCACAGCTTCAACCCTTCCTTCCACTGCCACCAAAAAAAGAAAGAAATGCTCAGGAGACAGACTCCATGGTTCCTGCCACAGGAATGCTATTCCAAGGGTGCATCCAGGGCACCCAAGAAGCCGGCAGCAGCATTGCATCATGGGATGCTCAAAGAACGAGGCTTCTATAGGTTCTGTGGAGACTGCACTTACAGCATCCCCTCTTTGGCAGCCACCAGTGCTGGGGACCTTGAGGAACCACTAGACAGGGCTAGACTAGACAATTAGACTATTTAATATTTAATTAAATATTTAATTATTTAATTTAACTATTTAATTAGACAATTAAACTATACAGTTTTTGGCCCCCTCTCTCAGATTCACTGTCTACTTTCCTGCCTGTTTAATTAATGTAAATATCTTCAAACTTTGTAAATGCCCCTTACTATGGTTATATCCCTCAGTTTAGTTGGTTTTGTTTTAATCTTACATTCTGGCCTAGAGCTATGAGATGCAGAATCCCGCTGCAAGGTTTGTGGCTCCTATGTGTGGATAAGGACATACAAACACAAGAAGAGCCTTATGAAAAGTGACCGAAGAGCTCTCTCATGCAGTATTTCTGTTTCCAAGAGTGGGCGGTAGGGAGCTTCCCAGAAGCCCACAAGAAGAGGCAATGGGGTGCCACGACTGTTTGCTTCCCTCTGCATGTAAGGTGAAAGCTCACTGGACCCAGAGGCTCTCTTCAGCTGTCCAGGGTAATACCCATCAGCCCTGTCCTCCATGTATTTAAATACCCATTAAAGCCAGGGCCCATCATGGTTTATGGAGCTGATGCAACCTTAGTCTCATTTACCTGGAAGTAAGTTGCCTTGAACTCACTGGGACTCACTTCTGAGTAGATCTCTTAAGCTAGAGGTTGCCACTGTGGTTTGCAGAATCTGATTCTGTAGAGCAATTCTGAACTGTGTACTCTCTTCTTGGCTATCTGAATATCCCGTCAATCAATTTTGTTGGCAGACCTGAGTTCCAATATTACCAGAAAGGGAGTACAGTAAGTGTTAAGTAGTCCTGTATCCACTTACAGCAAGCCTGGACATGTCTGCTCAGAAGAAAGCTCATTCA
Source organism: Varanus komodoensis (assembly GCF_004798865.1). Taxonomy (NCBI): domain Eukaryota; kingdom Metazoa; phylum Chordata; class Lepidosauria; order Squamata; family Varanidae; genus Varanus; species Varanus komodoensis. The sequence continues at coordinate 21,521,153 of NW_025335468.1, forward strand.
GTTCAATCCGGTTACTCCCACATAAGTAGATATAGAATGCTTAGGAATCAGCCCTGGTAAATTCAGATGGACAGGTATAGGATTGTGCTTTTTGGGCAACATTACTCAGTTGCATGATGAGCACAGAAATGCTTCTAAACTAGACCTAAATGTGCTTTCTTAAAAGCTCTTTGTTCCTGTGAAAAAAATATGTGAAAATCCTATAGAATGCTTTTTAGTGATTTTCGAAGATTTGATCTGGTTCACTCGTTGTTTTGGTGAATGAAATTCTCTTATTATTTTCTGTGGGGTAGAAATCACTGCAATTGCTATTGTTCTGAAGTCCTGTGCATACATAAAACACTGTTGTGCCTACCCTGGGGTCAGATTCATAGACTGAATCAAGCTAAAGCACCGTTTCACCAGCCTTCCTGAACCTCTAGATGTATCTCATCAATGGGTACACATACAGTGCTTAGTGCCCAGAAACAAATACAGTATTCATATTTTTCAGCATGAGGAAGAGTCCAGATAATTCAGCCATAACAGATCCTAAGTATTGCTGGAACATTGCAGTACAGACTACTTAGCTGAACTGTAATCCAAGGATTTACACAAAATTGAAAAAAAGAAAATTAAGTGGAGTCATTACAGATACATTGCATGGTGGCTGTTGCTAAGGGGAGCTTGGTTTGGAGCTTGCTTGCTTTCTATCTTTCTTTCTTTTCCACATTTTCATTTTAAAGAAGAGTAGAGACAAAATTACAATTTTCTAAGTAATTTCATGGTTGGGTTTGGTTGACACTTGATCAAATTACTAGAGATACTTCAGAGAAATAAAAGAAAAAATAAGTGATTGAAGTGACTCTAGATCAATATCTTTCTGCTGATCATCCATCTCCAAGGCAAAATCTTGCTCAATGAAATTCCCCCTGGGATGTCATGCTGAGGCAATGACCACAGGAAATTTAGCCCTCAAAGTAGTCAGAGGTGACAATGATCAATCAATCGCATTCCACAATCAAAAATCTGTGATGTCACCTTCAGTAACTCTGTTATTAGAGCTGGCCGCATTCCTTAATAGGATGGAGAAAAAATTAAGAAATAAAAATTTCTCTGTTAATGGTAAGAGTTTCTGATGTGAAAAAATCAATAGTTTCTTTTTAAGAAAGAATAAAGATAATGAAACAAATAATTGCTGTTCTGCAGACATTGCAGTTGGCTGTTATTCATGGCAATAGATAGAAGCACTAAGAACTATTTGATGGTACTTAATCTGTAAATATAGGAAGGTCCTGTATAGCAGGTCAGCCATCGGTCCAGTTTTGTCTACATTGTCTGGCAGTGGCTCTCCAGAGATTCAAGCAGGAATTTTTCTAGCCCTCCCTGGAGATGCCAGGGATCAAAAGGGTGGAGTACTCATCTTTTGGGTTCCAGCCAGCCATGTCCTCTTCCTGGATCCATCATTGCACTGTACCCCACCAGCACCATCCCAGGACCACTATGTATGCTCAGTTCTGACTGGGTTGTTTGTAGGGCTTTTTTTTTTCCACTGAAGGCTTTTTTTAAAAGATGACAGTGATGTTTTCTGCACACCTTGGGTTCCTTCCAAGCCTTCTGATATCTCTCCCTTCTGTGCGGATCGTGCTGTTTTGGCTGTTTAAGGAGCTATGCTTGGAGAATTGGATTCACTATTAGTTCATAGCAACTCCTCCTGGATTCTTTTCTTCATACCTGCCAAGGTGACCCACCCCTCCCACTTTAAAAAAGCACAGGTTCTTCCCAGCTGATGGGATCGCTATGAAATAGGTTTCTAGTAGAGCTGAAAAGCAAGAGTTCAAGAAATTATTAAGCATGCTGGGCTGCTAGTGGTCAAGATCACTTTGCAAATTGCTGAATGTGCCCACAGCCCAAAAAGGTTGCCTATCCTGGTATTTGTGATTGTTTAGACTACGAATGACTCTGCGGCCGACTCATTCTGGCTTCCTTAAAGAGCTCTGGGGGGAGGGCTGCCAGCCAGGCCTGGTTCACGTGGAGGCACAGTGTGTGTGGACCGGCATGTCCACATGATGGATGTGTGAACAGATGCCTTGGTATTCATGATGGAACGGGCTCGAGCAATTCATATGGTTCAGCAAGGGACTGTGTTGTTTAATGCATTTTTAGCTACCTTACACGATTTCCTGAGCTGACATACAAGATGAAACATAAAATTCCATTTTAATACCATAAAACCATAAACCAATTTTTAACTTTTTAAAAAATCCAGTTATGATAAGCCAAAACTAAAACTTAACCATAAAAGACATGTCTATAATACAAAACTCCTTTCAGATAAAATCCAAGGGGGAAATGCATTCTTAAAAACAACATATGGTGTTGGCCATCTAATCTCCTAGGAAGAAATTCTATAGAGAAGGACCACTACCAAGAAGGCCTTGTTTCTAGTGCCCATCAGGTTTACTGATTATAATGGTGGGCCAGCAATGGTGGGCTTCTGACTTGGATCAGGTTTGGGAAAGTCCTGGACATAGACTATTCTAGGCTTTATTTATTATTTATTATTATTATTTATTAAAACATTTTTATGCCTCCCCATTCGCCGAAGCCTCGGGGCGTCTTACAACAATATAAAGAGAGTTGCCTGTGACCTGGCTGGCAATCAGTGCAGGTGTTTTGGAGTAATATGATTCAGCCAGTGAGCCTCTCCCAAAGGACTTGAGAGCCTGCATTCTACACCAACTGAACTGGAAGCGTTTGAGTGGAAACAATGCCACCGGGACTATCTGCTGATTAAAAAATCCTTTGCCTCTCTGTGATTGTGATATTCCCAAAATCCAAAGTGGGAACCACTGAACGGATCTTGATCAGCAGTGTGGCTTTGTGGTTTGCTTTTTTATAGAAACATAGACGAGGAACAAGTCAGATGGGGCCTCCTGGGCTCCAGCTGGCTCCACTCATGACATGCCTACCAGGTGCATGCCCAGTCTATCCTTGAACACCCTCACCGATGGGGCCACAACCACCTCCTGTAGAAGCCGTAGGGGTCCTAATTGGCATCCAAATTGAACCTTGGTTCCCTGAGCTTTGCTCAATTGGAATGCATCCTGCCCTCCTCTACAGGAGAAAACAGGTCTCTACCCACTTCTGCGTGGCACCTCATCACATACCTTAGAGTCCCTTCTTCAGGCTGAAAAGACCGAATTCCCTCTTTCTCGCTTCATACAGCTTTCCCTGCAATCCGACCACCATCCTTGTGACTCTGCGCTGCACTGATTCCAACCTGGCTGTATCCTTCATGTAATGTGCAGCCCAGAACTGAACACAATAGTCCAGTTGCAGGTGTACCAGAGTCGTGAAGAGTGGGAGTAATACCTCTCTCGATCTAGAAGCCACTCTTCTGACTATGCATCCAAGAATGGTGCTCGCCCTCTTGACCGCTGAGTCACACTGCTGACTCATGTTTAGCCTGCAGTCAACTAGCACCCCAAGATCATTTTCACGAGTGCTGTTCTCCAACCACTTGTCCCCTAATCTGTACTTATGACACCCATTCCTATGCCCCAAGTGCAAGACCCTGCACTTATCACACTGAATGCCATCCTGTTGTCCCCTGCCCACTTCCATAGTCTGTCCAGATCCTTCTGGATGTGGAGTACCTGCTCCTCAGTTGTGGTCACTACCCCCATTTTAGTATTGTCTGCAAATTTGATCAGCAGACTGGTCACACTCTCTTCCAGGTCATTGATGAAAAGATTGAACAGGATTGGTCCTAGATCAGAGCTCTGGGGAACCCCGCTCATCACTGGCTGCCATCCCGATGATTTCCCACTAATAGTTATCCTCTGCTTTTGGTTTGTCAACCATGCCCTTATCCATCGGACAATGCATTGGTCTGTCCGAAAACTCCTTTATCCCAAAACTTATTGACTGATTGGAAGATTTATATTCTTCCCTTAAGTATGGATAGTAGCAGCAATGTATCGGACAATAAAGGCCAGTAAAGGAAAAACATTTCAGGCCCCTGGCTGGGGCCTTGAAGACCAGGCCTTTTTCTTATGGATGCTGCCAAGCATGGTGGCCAAAGGGTGGATGCCAAAGGGCACCCACCCATTTGCACCAGTTCGTGCCCTGTTTGGACTACCATTGCGGTGTAGGGGAAATGTTGAGGCAGGGCTGTGCTGGCCGTTATTTTCAAGCAATTTGTACTGGTGGGTATGGGGTTTTGTGTGGGGGGTTATAGTCTTATCTCATTATTTAATATTATGTATCATACTATTGTACTAAGTAACTTCTTTGGATTTTGTATTGCTTTGTTGCTAAAAACATATATTTGTATTTAAATTTGTATTTGCTTTGATCATGCTATTGTATCTGTACTGACTGTGTATATTTTGCCGTATTGTAAGCCGACCAGAGAGTCCTAGGAGCTATGTATGGGGTTGCTTACAAAAGTTATCGATCAGTCAGTCAGTCAGTCAGTCAATTTCAGCCAATATTTTTTAAAAGCCTGGGAAAATGAAAAGATTTCTGGAGCTAAACAGACAGGTAAACCTTCCTATGGAGAATAGATTAAAGGGATGCTATAGCTGTAAAGGTCCACTCCCCTGACCTCTGCTGGTTGTTAATTGGTATACTTACAACTTCAGAAAAAGCAATATATTACTTCAGCTTGCTCTGGAGTTTTTAAGCAGCTTTCCATTTTCTCCTCCCCTCAGCACCAGAACAGAAGATGCTCCCATCCTCTGGTCTTCCTTGGTTTTCCGTAAAGGTAAAGGTTTCCCCTTGACGTTAAGTCCAGTCATGTCTGACTCTTGAGGGCGGTGCTCATCTCCGTTTCCTAGCTGAGGGAGCCAGTGTTTGTCTGTGGACAGTCTCCATGGTCATGTGGCCGGCATGACTAAACACCGAAGTGCATGGAACGCAGTTACCTTCCCACCAAAGTGGTACCTTTTTATCTACTTGCATTTGCATGCTTCCAAACTGCAAGGTTGGCAGGAGCTGGGACGGAGCAACGGGAGCTCACCCCGTTGTGCAGATTTGAACCGGCGACATTTTGATCAACCAGCCCAGCAGCACAGCAGTTTAACCACTGCGCCAACTGCATCCCTGGTTTTCCTTACCCCTCTTCAAATAGGAAGAATAGGTGGGATCTCCAGAACTTCTGTAATGTGTTGCTACAGGCATAAGTCTGGACAAGAGGCTAGATGTGTCAGTTTCTGCTGATGGCTTTGGGCTCTCAGCATGCAAAAATGATCCATATGTCAAGATATATTTCCCCATATGTATTGCATCTCACTGGGCTACAGTTTATTCTTCATTAGAGCTTTTTGCCCCCAATGCTTAAGCACTATTTGCTCAACAAATCTCTTTTTGCCAGTGCCTAATCTCATAGAATAATTCATCGTTTTATTACCCTGATCAATGGAAACATTTTATTGAAGGTCAGAAGGAAAAGAAGAGAAATAGTAAAATTAGAACTAGAAATGGATTTGATTAAAACCTTTAAAGCAGAAATATGAAGGGAAATGATGCAATTTAGTATCTTCAGGTTTTAAGAAGAATGTTTTATGTCAGTGGTTAACTGGTGTCTCCTGCCATCTGCTGAGCCTGGTCCACAGAGGGTGGCTGGGGAAGAGCACACAAAATCTCAAGTAACTTCTTGCTATTTTCCTAAGTTCACTTCCACGATTTTTCATTTTATTCTAAGAGAACTGAAGACCAAGAAGTTCCTGTGCAGCGGTGCCCTCCTGCAGGCACTGAGAGAAACACTGACATGTTTCATATGAGGCTACTCTAGAAAGCAGCTTGGCAGCTTCAGCTGGTGCTTACATCCTGCATCTTGCCTCCTAATTAATATTGTGGGGCAAGATCATACTCCGTTGGCTCTGAGGCAATTTCCCGAGCTGCTTGTGACTTTCTGGGCACAGTTTGAGGTCCAGGTACTTGCCTTTTCAATTCTTCATGGCATGGCATACTCGAAAGAGAACTTTCTCCCTGTAGGTGCCCACAAACCAGTTACAGTTAGCTTTGCTCCATTTAATCTTATTGCAGATGTAAAAATATCCACTGACAGGATTCAGGCCTTTACTACAATTCTCTGAAGAAAGGCCTGTATCAGAGGTAAACACGGCTGGGCACTAGCTGAGCTGGACCAACAAGGGTCCACCAACAAGACTCCCTTGGAGTTGCTCCTCCTCTTCACCACTGCAGCCTGTTTGCTCATCTTCCTCTCACTCCATGTGAAGCTGTGTCACCTGGAAATGAACACTGTGACTGACTGTAGGGTCGGGAGGAAACCCTGTGGAATCCATCCCTCCAGCACGCACAGCTTTCCTCTTTTGCTTAGCCCAGTCTTAGAAAGGGAGTCAGGCCAAGAGGAAGCCCCGACAAGGGCTGGCCCACTAGCAACCTCCTTCTGTGTCAGATGCAGCAGTGCCGCTGCTATTGGTGGAGAAAAGGGGTGCTGCCCGCACAGTGTGGGGGGTCTGTCAGATGGAGGAAGGCTGTTCACACAGGGTTCCCCAGCAAGGGAGCTCCACGTGCCCAGGCAGTGACCCTCTTCGGTGCCACACGCAGCAGCCTCGTGTTCATTTTGCAAGACTGGGCTGATCCTGAGAGGAAGCCTGCAAATGCTAGAAGGACAGATGCCACAAGGCTTCCTCCCCACCCTAATTTCCCAGAAGAGGCTTCTGATTCTGGACTCCTACAAGTGCTTACCACTCCACTTGCAGAAGACCATTGAAAAAACAATGAAACTATTTGCACACTTGTTGCACTTCTTTAAAAAGGGGCTGACAATCTACTGACAGTGTAGGAATGAGCCCATTCCTCCTATAAAAGTTCTTTCAAAGGAAGTGGAATCAGATTCAGAAGCAGCAGCTGAAATGCCAATGCCAGGAGAGGCAGAGATAAGCCAATCAACTTCTTATCATTAAGCCACATTTAGTTACTTAGGAAGCATTCTAACTTTGCTTGTTTCTTTTGTTATTGACCCTTGCAATGCTTTTCTTTTGTGCAACAAAGCCAGCCTAACAGGTCAGTTTTAAAAAATAAGCACTTTTGATTGCAAAACGTTAAAACCTTTGTCCTGGTCTATTGGTAGCAAGAGAACAGGGGCTCTGGAGCACTTTGGAAAGGCTGTCATCTTGATGACTGTGCAATCTCTGTGGTAAAATGGGGAGGGGAGAAGCCACAGCTAGAGAGAAGAGGCTCCCAGTCACAATGGGGCAAGGGGACCAAGTGGCTTCAGCGCCAGTCCCCTGCAGGCCAAGGGTGACAGAAGCAGGGAAGAACTCATCTGTCAGGTGCACTGTGGGTTGTTATGAGAACAACCAAACCACTGGTTGTTTACAGGGTGTAGTGAGTGAATGTCCAGCTGGATGTTCAGACCAAGATGATGAGTTCTTACCAGTCTTCTGAAAGGTTCCACTTTTATTATTAGTTTAATGTTTTATTTTTTTGTGTGTGAAACACTCTTAGCCTGGGAAAAGCAGCACGTAACTGTCTTAATTAACAAATAAATGCATACTGAAATAAATGCATCAATAGATTCACACATGGAATGCAACTTCTGTCATCCCTGATTGGAGCTGAAGTCCAACCCAAAGTGGAAACCCAAAGTTTCTTTGCCCTGGTCATGGAAAAAAGTACCCCTGTTCTCTGCCAGGGAACAGTATGCTGATTTTGCTTTGGGATAAAGTTTCTACTTTGTTGTCATTATGGTTTGACCCAGGTTTGGTTTTCCATGGAGCTACACTAGCAATTAAAACATTTTTATTAATTTTTGACTATATGCAAGCATTGCTAGTTACCATATGACAGCCATCCCCACTGGGGCCCTCCAGAAATTATGTTCTACAACTCCTAACAGTCCTGACCATCAGCCATGTCTACTGGAGCTGATGCAATATGACCTGGTATAAGAAGGCAGACCTACTTATGAAATCTGAACACAAGGGAGCAGGTTGCAAGCAGAGATGTGCAAAAAGCTCTCGCTACCTGTTCCAGGACTGCTCCCCCGCAATTAAGCACATCATATTAATATACATTTCTTAAAGGAGGAAGGTGGAAGAAGGGGTGGGCTAAAGAGCCAGAACTAACAGTGGCTGAGTGATTCTGCCCCACCCTTCCAGCTTACATCTCTACATAAAACTGTCATTGTCATGTCCTGAGAGGAGGACCCCAGTTTTTGTGATGGTTGCTCGTAGTTGAGCCTAATTCAAGAAAACAAAGCAGCAGTTACTAATGAACACTATCATGGGAGCTTGTGTTATTGTCACTTTAGCTTTGCTTACCCTGGGTAAGTTGCCGTGAATATTCAATTTCCTAATGGAGCTTTAAAGACATTTAGCTCTCTAGTGCATCAGTGTGGAACTCCTGCTTTCCCATGATTGGAAGCCATGTGCCTTTAGGGAGCACGAAAGTGATTGAACGTGTGGATTTTACATCAGTTGCACTACACTCATCATACTGACTCAGGCCAAAGGTTTAACAGGTTTGGCCCCTGGGAATTAAGAGTCAGCAGTATGCCACATACACTGGTCACATTTAATGGGGGGGGTGTTGGGGGGCTGTTGGAAAAATTCAGTGAGGAGGGCTCTAAAATGATGCACAATCAAAAAGCTGTTGCTATGGACTAAATTTCCATAGATTTGATTTTAATGGGAACTATCATAAGAAGCAATAAATAACATTTGGCATGTATCAGTACAGTTGCAGTCTACAGTAATCATAAAATTACAGTAGTGCTAGGAATATATCCATGAGCACCCCTGACCTAGAAATCTTTGGAGGAATCTTTCCCAGCTTAGCACCCTTCAGATGTTTTAGATGAGATGCCCCAGAATTCTTGACCAGTGACCATGCTGGCTTTGGGATGATGGAATTTGACATCCAGAACATCTGGAGGGCATCAGCTTAGGGCCAGCTGCCAACTGCCAGCTGTTCTCAGCCAGCTGCCTACTCCTATTAAAAGATGTCCACGTTGGTCTGGCTGATCTTGCGGGTCCATTGCTTGGCCAGAGCTGGAGGATAGCACAGAGGTGAGGTTGCATCCCTTCTTCATGTTCCTGCTCCAGAACCTTTTTTGGTGCCAGGTCCTGATGGAACATACTGCAAAGAATTATTCAAAGCAGTCTCGCCATGATCTTCTTACTATGTGCCTGCATTGATACTGAAGAAAATGGATATTTCTTACACAATTTGTTACACTGGAGCAATTCTGGCTGAAGAGGGTCACAAATCTTTGGATAAATATGGCTGTTCCAGAATGTCCTCACTGTGATCAAACCGGATGCTCCCTTCATACGCAGCAACATATTTTACCTAATTACAAGTGGAGGAGGCAGGAATCCTTACAGAAAATACAGCAGACATAAAGAAGTTTATCTCCTCTCTGCTTAGCAAGATCAATTTTGCCCCCTTCCCCAGCAGCTGGAACACTTGGGGAAGACGTCCACATTGGCACTTTGTACACCACTTGCTGGAGACTTTGGGCAGGAGGTGCTTTTGCATCCATGGCCTGCCTGTGGGATCCTCTGGGCAGCTGCTTTGCCACTCTTCCGCTTAAGTTTTTGAGACAGCTTTGGCTAATGGCTGGCATAGAAACATGATGAAATAATAAAATCTACAGAATAAGAGAGGGACCACTTCTCCTCTGCGCTCAACAGGGAACAAAGTAAATAAAAACTACGGTCTTGCATAGCTCTAGAAGGTAGAGCTATGGTATCTGAGTACTGGGATCTTCCAAGCGATCTGCATTTTTGTATTCCCACATCTGTTACGCATTAACTTGCTAGGAGCGGGATTCTCAATGAGTGTCTGCTGGCATAGATGCACAGACCTAGCCAGCATTTGTTAGTTCTGGGTTCTTGTTTCTTTTCCTGGCAAGCAATATTTAGATGGATGTGTGTGCATGTCTGCATTTCTCTATCCGCTAAGCTGCCAGTTACATTTCTTGATAGTTTTCTTGAACTTGTGCAGGTCCAGAGTCTTTCCTCCCTTTCTTCTCTTGCCTCTGAAGCTTCTCCTGGCCAGTACAGTGTAATGTCAAGCCCTGTGGAACATGCAGTGTTAACCTGTGAAATCAAGATTTTCAATGTGCAAGGCAAGCTGTCACCCAGGAAAGCGGCATACAATGCATCTGTGAAATGTATGAAAAGAAGTCTAGGAATTCAGTTAATTAACCACATCAGTTTCTTAACGTGATCAATTTTAATTAAACTGAATTTTAATAGAGATCTGTGTAGTCTGTAGAGAGCAATTGCTAATTCTACAAAGCATGTGCTGCTTTTCACTTCAGATTTGCTCCCATCTAATTAATATGGATAGGGCATTAAGCCTTTTGGACTCTGGTGGTTTTCATTTCATGACTATTAATGATTTTAATGAACTGAACTAATTCAGTAGTTTTCATCCCAGCGTTTCAGAGCTTTGTTCATCACAAATTTCAAGTTTATAATTGGTTTCCAGGTCTTAACAGTGGTCATTGATCAGCTCCAGCAGTTCCTTTTACAACCCAGTAAGAACACAAGAAAAGCTTTTAACTCTTTGCTAGCACAAACCTTCATTAATGTTGATGCAGCAGCGGCAATATGAAAAAAGAAACAAGTCTGCCTGAATGGACATGAAAAATGGCCCTGATGTTCTGTCCAGGGAGGTGGCACTGTCTGGAAATGTAGTGGCAAGATGAATCATGAAGTATAAGGCTAGGATCAAAGAAAATGAAAGTGATTTTTAAAAGAATTTGCTTATGAAAAGCACAAAAGAGAATGTTCACTTGTAAGGTGTCAGAATAAGCTTTACGTAGTCAAAACTTTGGATGTAATATTGGAATTTCACTTTTAATGAAAGCCACTTTTGGCAAAACAGAGCACTGGCGTCTATCAGTGAATCATCACTGATCAAATCTGCATTTGCAGTGCTCTTTTCCACAGGCACAAATGAAACTTGGTTACTGAATGACAGGAAGGCAGTGAGGTGTCAAAGGCACTTACAGTGCAATCCCGTACATGCCTACGAGGAAGTCAGTCCCATTAATTTCAGCTGAACACTCTTCCAGGGAAGCGTGGCTAGGACTGATATCTTCTGCTCTAGAATTCTGTGGGCTGAAATACACTTGATCAGAAATGCAGAGCTGATGCTAAAATATGGGCCAACCCATGTCCAGTCTCAACCCCTTAACTTGGGGCTCAGTTTATCTATGTTCTCATGCGTTGGGTATTCCCTTGCCCACCCAATCCCAGCAGTGGTTAATGAGATGGAATGGAGGTGTGCAGACATGAAGCATTAGGGCAAAAGACGAGGTGACGTGCCGCTGTAAGAGGGGAGGAAGGGATTCAGCATGGAGTTGCCATTTTCAGGAGTGACCCCATGTTGCTGATAGCTCCATAAATTATCCAAGAAGACATAATTGAAAATAATTTATTTTTCAGTTCCGTTTCATAGTTTTGTCAAGCCTAGATTAACATCTGGCAGTTGTGCAGCCTGGGCTGGACATTGGAGCCCAGCTGTGGGGTCCCACTGCACTCCTTCAAATGACTACCCAGCAACAAGGCAAATCCTATTTTATTCTGGTAGTCATGGTCATGTTACAATTTAAGCGAGTTTAAATTTTAAAATTTCCAAACATGCTTAGAACATGCTTTTTTTAAAATGGCATTGTTGAACAAATGTGTTGTTTTTGTTTTAATGAATCAGGAGCACTATAACTATACAACGCAATTATGTAATACATGTAGTTATAAAACATGGAATGACCATTGAGTGGGGAACAGAACTCTGTGTTTCCCAACTGAATATTTATAGATGTCTGAAGGGACCTTCTCATGGAAGCCATGAAGGCCAGAGTCTAAAATTACCTGGCTACACTGCTCACATCTGGAGTTTGTAATTCCCCAATTGCTTCAAAATTAATTACAATTGTATAAAATTGGCCATTTTAACACACACACACAAATTTTTATCTTATTCTCGGCAATCGTTTATTGGGTCTATTTTATAACCTCCTTTTAAGAAAAGCTATTAATAAGCGGGGAGAAGAATTACTTCTGAGCTTCTATTCCTGGTAAAAAGAATGAAACAAACATAATGAGGGGGGAAATGTGATTACCGAAAATTAATGAAGATGTGAATTAATGAAAATGTGGGCAATAAACCTACATGGGCACTTGAGAAATAAATCCTACTAATAAACTGGCTCATTCCTATTGAAAGTATAGCAGGCATGCTTTGGTACTGATCCAGCCTTTTCCAGTAGCAGGTATTATGGGAAGCAGGAATCACAGGAACAGAGGAAGTGAAGTCAGAACCTCTGTCCCTCTAGCCCACTATTGGCAATGCTGATGGGTGCAGCTCTTTGGGGTTTCAGGCAGGAAATTTTGCGGTCCTGAAAGGAGGTGCTGGGGATGGACGCTGGGACCCCATTCTGCCTGCAATGCATTTGCTGAGTCTCTGAGCTACTGCTTACCCATGCTGCTCTCCTGTTTGATAAAGGGGGGTACAGGGCTGAATCCAGAGACGTTTCCATTCTTGGAACAGGAGACTGGGGTGACCTCAGCTCCTTTGACGGGGCTTTGCATGCGCATGTACCACACTTCAGGGCATCATGCCTGCAGCGCCTGTTCCCATACATGTCTTCCTATCACCTGTGCATTCCTACACAGAAACTTGCCTTCCATGCATAGATGCAGCCCATGTGGACCAGTGTATGTTTTGTTCATGTAAGAACACCCAAGAATATTTGTGCTATGACAAAATGCTTGCCATACTGTTCTGTGCTATTTGTCTTGCTTACTGTTTAAAACTGCATCTCCAGGTAAACTTACTGGCCAAAATGCCCCAATTTCCTTGGGAGGAATTTTGTCTGACTAAAGATGCTTAGGAATGAGCTGCTGCCGTGTGCCCAGGTGAAGGCTTGTTGCACTACTTTTTGTACAGACTTGTAGAAAACAGTACTGCAAGATGCACGAGGTTTCTCAAGATATTCCACATTGTGCACAACATACACCCACTGCTTCCGTCACGTCAGTCAAGATGACTCCATGTTCTGCTGTTGGGAATAGCTGGAATCAGCAAAGAGACCAGCATTGTTTCGAAGTGCTTTGTGTTGTATCTGTTGAATTAGGCTAGCATTGTTTTCTACACTTAAGCAATCCCCCATTTGAAGCATGCCAGTGGATGACCCTTACGGGGTGCTCGGCTGCAGCAGCTGCACATACCATTTGGTGTAGACATCTTACGACCGACATAAGGTAGAAACCATCCCCTCATTCTAGAGATGCACCTCGCTACAGCGCTTCCTAATGCCTGATTTCCCTTCTCCTGCTTCACCGTATCTTATGCCATCCAAGAAGGACCCCATACCTCAAGGCTGGCCATGGAGGGAGGGTTCAGGGGGCTGCATTGCGGGAGAAATCCCCCTCCTTGCACAGCCATTGTGCATATCTGTATCCAAGGTCATATTTTTTTCAGTGTTTCTTCTAGCTGTTGGCCAGTCACTTCAGAGATGAATAACCAAACTGCAAGAAAGAGATCATAGCAAAATCATTCCTGTTTCCCAGCAGCAAATTCTGGGATGGAGGGTCAGATCCTGAATTGCAACTACCTATAACACTAATTCATAGTATCAGTGCTGAACGTGGGGTGAAAATTAGTTCGGGTGATTCATCACTTATTTGCAAAGAGGGTGACATGCAGTAGATCAAAATGGGGGAAAGGACAGGGCTGAAGAAGGGACCCCCAAGGATTTTTAGAGAATATCAATATTTAAAAAATCTGAGGGCAGTGCTGGCTGGTAGCTCCACTGTTCATGAGGCCATGTATCCATGCTCAGTTCTAGCCTGGACTCCAGAGGATCATGCTGATCCTTTTTGGGAGGTGTGGTCCATCATCATGCATAGCTCTCTAAAAGGTGAAAATAAACCCAGTGTGGCTGTGCCACCCGCTGGCATTGGAGTCATCAGCCTTCGTTGTCCCAGTAGATGCTGGTAGCAAAGAGCAGTGGAAGGCAGAAACCAGAAGGGAAGAGAGCTGCTCCTTCAGCGTGGAAGCTGAGTTAGAGCTTTCAGAAGGATGACACTCAGGCCCAGCTCCTCTAAGCCTAATTGCCTCTCACCAACTTGAAATGGAAATAGCCAAAACTTAATGAATTGCAGCAGAGAACCACAAATAGTTCTGGAGACTATGTGACTCAAATCTATAATTCCTTCTCAACATTTTAGAGCATGGGGAATTGCCTTGCCAAAGGTGTTTACCAAGCCCTGCTTCTGTCTGCATAAAACCCTTTCAGCTGTTAAGGGGAAAACCTCCTTGCTGTCCAAAGGATTATGGGTTAAATCAGAAGGAGATGCCAATGTGCTTTCAAGTGCAGAAGTGACGGACGAATGTGCCTTCGGATGTGCATCTGGCATCCCCCCTGGTTTGTGCGTTCCACTGAAAACAGTGCCATGCAGATAGGCAGAACAAGGGACACTGTAGTTAAACTGTGGAATTTGCTGCCACCAGAAGTGCTGATGGCCACCATTCTGGGTGGCTTTGATAAGGGATTGGGCAGTTCTAGGGAGAGGAGGCCACCAGCCTTGCTTGCTATGTGCTTCCTCCTTTGCCGGGGGTGGCTTGCCTGCACCCCAGCTGCTGAGCAGCTTGGGCAGGAGTAGGTCTTGCTCTTTTCCTGCTTGAGGGATCTGTGGACAGCTGGTCCGCCACCATCTGTACAGGGTGCTGAACTAGATGGACCTTGGCCTGATCCAGCATGGCTTTTCTTATGTTCTTATGACATCCACTGGGAGACACGTCCCATTTCAGTTGGCAGTGTTTGCTCCAGTAAGTGGTACATAGGCAGAAGGTAGCTAATTTGCTGATGAAGTTTTCTCAAGTTGAATTATGAAACATGAGAAGAGAGAAAAGGAGGAAAAATATCATTCTGGTTCTTCTGCTGCCTTGTCCTCTAAATAGGAGGCAAAAAAGGGGAAAGTTGTTTGGTGATGGGGGGAGAAGGACAGAATATAAACAAACAAGATTTCTGTGTGATTACTGTGGAACAGGCCAAAAAAAAAGGGAAATGCTGTCAAAAAAGGGATATGCTGTATTTCCCTAAAACAGAGTTTATGTATCTTTTCCTCTCTATCCCTGCCCCACTCTCTTTCTTGCCTACTGTATATCCCAAATGGGATTTGATGGTTGATAAATGAGGTGGAGCTGAAGACTTATCAGAGTATTAAGAGACCTGCTAGAGGAGAAGTTGGCGGTCCAGTTGGCGGGAAGTTGGCGGGAAGTTAATAACTTCTTTGCTGACAGTAAAGCCAAGTGATGCCTTACTAGGGAACGTCCTAAAATAGCCATGCTTGCTAAAAAGAATAGCCTCAAAAGATCAGACACAGACATTGCAGCCATGTATCAAATAATTACATGTGGCATTTCATTCGGTCATGTCGTATTTATTATGCACATTACATGCAAGGCATGGTTCAAGCGAAGTTTGGGTGTGCATCCATAAATCATTACGCGTGCCATTTGGCCAGTCCAGCATGAGTCACATTTCGCCAAGAATTCCACTTTCTCCTTTGTAGATTCCAGTGTCACAGCAGAGCTTGTCTTGAATTTGTTGTTTGCCATTTTTCCACCAGGTGGCGCTGATGCAGCCTAATGCCCCTGAACTGGATATTCTAAAAGAGGCTGCTGTGACTTGCACTTTTTTCCCAGCTGAGGATGTCTTCGATGGTCCATGCAGCAATAATATGAGCAAAGGTTCCCCCTTCTCTCCTCTTTTCTTACCATCTGCTTGTGGGAGAATGGCCTGGGCCCAGTGAATGAGTAGCAAACAAAAATACAACAAAGATGTGCAATGGAATCATGGATTCATAGATTCATGGAAAAGAAGGGTAGGAAGGGACCAAGAAGGCCATCAGGTCCAGCCACCTGTTTGTACAGGATGCCAAGTCACACCATCCCACTCAGATGACTATCCAGTTTTGCCTTGAAAGTCTAGTGTGGGAGAGCAACCTTCCTTGGCAACTGATCCCCCTGTTGTATTGCTCTGACAGTTGGGAAGTTTTTCCTGATGTCTAGCCTGGATCTAGTATGCTGCAGTTTAACTTCCTTGTTCTGTGTCCTACACTCAGGGACAAGGGAGAAGAGGTCCTTTCCTTCTTCTTTGTGACAGGCTCTTGTAGAGTGCTATCATATCTCCTCATAGTCTTCTCTTCTTGAGGCTAAACATGCCCAGCTCTCTCTGTCTCTCATCATAGGGCTTAGTTTCCAGACCCTAGAGCACCTTCATTGCCTTCCTCCGAACCTTTTCTGTATCTTTTTAGAATAATGCATATTAAAAAGGTATAATCCTATACCTCTTTACTAATAACTAAGTCTCACTGAACACCTTTAGACTTTTTCCAATGTAAAGGAAATACTGACTGGGCTCAAATGAGACAACAACCCACTGTGGATTGCTACCTACAATGGGTTGGAGTTGTTTTGTCATGTGAACCTGGACTGATTGGCCCAGGGCACCTTGTCCATGGGTAACAAGCTGCACCATGGCTTACAGTACAGGTTGTTGCATCCTCAATAGGTTGTCATGTCATCCGAACCCAAGCCACTGGCCCCATTGTGGATATGGAGAATCAGCTACTGAGCTGCTTGGCAAGAACAGCAAAAAGAATTCTTTCAGCTCTTGTTAAGCAGCTCCTGTGTGACACTTGGGGGCAACTAGCCCTCCCTGTCATGGTTGCAATCCATTTTGTGTTCACTGGGGGAAAGGGTTGTATCCCCCAGTGAACACTTCAGATTGTGAAAGTCAGCTCTCAATCTGGCTTTTGTGATCCCCATTTTGACAACTAAGGGAAGTTCCTTCATGTGGCCCCAGCAGCTCCTTGGAGGGGCTTCTAGTGGTTACCAAGCTTTTAAAAATTATTTTGGACCCTCTTATTGTTCATAAATATTTGTGATTTTCTTTTAAAAAACACACACACCTGTTTATCTGTACTTGCACAACTGGAGATGTAACTAGGTGGACAAGGTGCAGAGGGGTACCTTTTGTTAGTGCCTAGAACTGACCCATATAATCAGCAGGTAAGTTTTTTTGTCTGGGGTATTTGTTTATTTGCTGCCATCTTGGACACATGCAAAAGTATGAACTACCCCATTTACTGGAGTAGTTACCTTTAACAGCTATCAAAACTAAAGCTCTATCTTTCTTCAACTATGGCATCAGTGCTGGATGCTTTACTCAGGATGAGGCCTAACCAGTGCTAAATAAAGGGGAACTGGTACTTAACATGATCTGGAAGTGGTATTTCTATTAATGAAGCTCAAATTAGTTCTTGCCCTTTTTTTGCAGCCTCATCACATTGATTTGTTTTCAGCTTGTGATCTACAACAATTCCAAGATCCTTCTCACCTATAATATTGTTGAATCAAGTATTATCCATCTTGTAACAAAGCATTTGGATTCTTTTTCTTAGGTGCAGCACTTGGCATTCATCCCTATTAAATTTCATTCTGTTTTCAGCCCAGTACTCCAAACTATCAAGATACTTTGAATTTTGTTTTAATCTTCCAAGATATTAGCCTTTCCACCCAATTTTTAGTCATGTGCAGATTTAATCAGCATCCCCTGTACCTCCTCATGCAAATTATTATTATAAATTTTGAAGAGCACTGGGCCCAGGACTGAACCCTGCGGTACCCCACTTGTTATCTTTCCCAATCTGAGCAGGTGTCATTGATAAGCATTCATTGAGTCTGATTCTGTAGCCAACTGTGGATCCACCTGAAAGTTATTCCATCTAGCCCACTTTTAATTTATTTGCTAATCAGGATATCATTAGGCACTTTGGCAAAAGCTTTACTGATCTCCAGTTATATTATATCCAAGCATTCCCACAGCTCAGAAGGGAGGTTACCTGGTTACAAAAAGTAAAAAAAAAACCTGAGATTGGATTATTCTGGCAGGTTTTTTTCCTGACAATTCCATATTGGCTTCTAGTAATCATTGCATGGACCATAAGGAAGGCTGAGCCCCGAAGAATTGAGGCCTTTGAATTGTAGTGCTGGAGAAGACTCCTGTGAGTCCCTTGGACTGCAAGACAATCAAACCAGTCAGTCCTAAAGGAGATCAACCCTGACTGCTCTTTAGAAGGCCAGATCCTGAAGATGAAACTCAAATACTTTGGCCACCTAATGAGAAGGAAGGACTCACTGGAGAAGAACCTAATGCTGGGAACGGTAGATGGCAAAGAAGAAGGGGACGGCAGAGGATAAGGTGGCTGGATGGAGTCACTGAAGCAGTTGGTTTGGGCTTAAGTGGATTCTGGGGGATGGTGGAGGACGGGAAGGCCTGGAGGAGTGTTGTCCATGGGGTTACGATGGGCCAGACATGACTTTGCGACCAACAACAGCAAATCATTGCATTGTTTTAAATGCATTTGCAGATTGACTGCTTTATAATCTGCTGCAGAATTTTCCAAGGAACTTCCTTTTTGAAGACAGGGACAATATTAGCCCTTTTCCAATCATCTTCCACTTCACCCATCTTCCATGATTTCTCAATGAAAATAGATAGTGGTTCTAAGAGTTCTCCTGCCAGTTCCTTTGTTACTCTAGGATGCAGTTCATTGAACCTTGGAGATATGAACTTGTTCAAAGTAATTAGGTGTTTCTTGACCATTTGTCTGCCAATCTCCAGCAGCTTTCTTGCCCTTTTAGCTTCTAATTCACATTTGCCAGGGAGATAATAGACATTTTGGGAGATGAGTGACTCAAAGTAGAAGCTGAGTACCTCTGTCTTTTCTTTGTAATTTGTTATTTTGCCATCCTCATTCATTAGCTGAGCCCCTTTCTTTCCTCTGTTTTGGCTGCACATGTATCTGAAGAAGCCTTTTTGTTGGTTTTAGCATCCTTCACTAACCTCAGCTTATTCTCAGCTGCATTCTTCCTGACTCCATCCCAGCAGTTCTGTGCTATCTGCCTGTATTCTTCTCTTGTAGCTTGGCTTTCCTTCCACTTCCTGTATGTGTTGTTTGCTTGTTTTCAAGCCATTCTAAGCTTTCTGGGAATCCACATGGACTTCTTCTGGTCTCTTTTTTCTTGTTGGAATTGTTTGCAATTGCACCTGTAGAATCCCCTTTAAAAAAAAAAATCCCACTCATCTTACTGTTCTTTTCTGATTAGGGTCACTTGGCATCAGATCTTACTTACCATTGTACTAAGTGTATTAAAATAGGCTTTCCTACAGCCCAGAAAACATGTTTGGCTACACTTGGCTTTTGCTTCCTTCTAGAATCAAGAATTCAAGTATGACATGATCACTTTCCCCCAGAATTCATCCCCTTTGGTTAGAATCAAGTCAAGGATGGCTTATCCTCTGGTTCTTTCTTCCAATTTGTGTGGGAGGAAGTTATCAGCAATACAAGTTAGGAATTTCTTGGAAAGGCCATGTTTGGCAGAATTTGTTTCCTAATAGATATCAAGAAAATTGAAGTCCCCCACTATTACATCATGCCTCCTTGGACCATTGACAATGTGCTTTTCAAAATTTCATCCTTATCCTCTCTTTGACTGGGTGGGTGATAATAGACTCCAGATACCATTTCCTTTTATTCTTTGCTGCATTCCTTTTAATCCAAATGCTTTCAACAGGGCTACCAAACTCACCTTTCTGCATTTCTGTGCAAAGATTTCTATGCATCTTTACTTTACTGAAATTCAGCAGTTGAAGGATATAATTGGTTGAAGAAGAACAGAAGGAGCAGAAAGGGAGGTGGTTATCTGTAACATATGATATCCACCTCTTTAACATATGTTAAAGACATCCACTACCCTTTCTGTTCCTTCTGTTCTTAAAGAACAAAATATAACCTTCCACTGCTGAATTTCAGTGATGGGAATCATTTCACCAACTTTCAGTTAAAACTTTTGAGTCATGTTCAGTATTCTTGTATTAGGAGTTGTATTGTTGCATTGTATCCTTGTGGTAAGAGTTCCAGTTTATGCTGTTTGTTTTCTGTACTCTGGTATCAATATATAGATACCGAAGACAATATGCCTTATGGTCTCTTTCTTCCTGCATTTTTGGGAGACTATTTCTGGACACTATTAGAACTATTTTCCCTACCATACTGAATAAGTCTTTGTCCATTGTTACTCCCAAGGTTGTTTCTTCTGTCCTTGGGGGACTCAGTCCAAATCCCTCCTGATTAATGTCTTTATGTCACGATCACACATCCTTCCCAGCACTGGTGAGATCCAACCCATCCCATGCTAGCAGTCTAAATTCCAGGAAGTCTAGCTCAAAGTCCCAGAATCCAGATCTCTCAGCACCATAGGCAGGCATTCATCCAGAGTATTTTCCTTCCTCTTCCTAGTACTGGAAGGATTGATGAGAAAACCATGTGGGCCCCAAAGCGCTTGAGTTTCCTTCCCAAAGCTTAGAAGTCTGTTGTGATTTCTTCAGTGCTCTGCTTGGCAATATCATTTGTTCACTCATGGATAAGAAGGAAGGGATAGGTTTCAGTGGGCATTATGAATATTGGTAACCCTTCAATCCATTCACCCACCGAGTTTGTCATTTCCCCTTGTCTTAGGATGCTCCTCTTCTTCCTCAGCTTGCTGTTGCTCCTGTACTTCACTTTTCTGTTGCACTCAGTCTTTTTCAGTAGATACTTACAACTCCTCTACTTTTACTTTTACTTCCAAGAGGGCAACCAGAGTATTTGTTGCACATGTGGGCCATGTCGATTTCAGACAAGAAAACAAACACTGCATAGACCTCACAGGCCACCACCTCTGGAGAGTCTTTTCCATGCATAGTTTCTTCTCCCTTTGTGATTCTGTCTTACAGATTGTATTGGAATAGCCCGTGCTTTGTCCTGTCTTCCCTGAAGGTTAACAACAGAGTCTTACTACTATTAAGTGTGTGTTACAAGGGGGGAAATGCTCAGGGGGCTCATGCATAACCTCCCCTCTCTGAGAGTGTGCCTCCATGTATAGCCCCTAGACCAGCTGGAGCAGCTTCCTCTGCTCAGCTTGGAATCAGGAAACAGAATGAATCTTCCCATCCATTCAGCTGCTGAGAGTAGTCAGGCCGCCCCTCTTCAGGGTCAGCTCTCAAGGCACATCCCTTCAATTACAGCTCACAGGAGCACATGGGGAACACACAGCCACTTTCCCAGGCTTATTCCAGGCCACTCATCTCGTTGCCCTTGCTGGTTCTGCCGCTACCGCTCCACTGGCAAACGCCTGTTGGCTCTCCATGTTCACTCACATGATTCCTTACTCTCTGGGAGTTTATTTGCTTGTATAACCCATAGAACAGCTGGGGCAGCTTCCTCAGCCCCACTCAGTATGGAAGCAGGAAACAGAAATGGCTTACAATCATGGAGGGGTGAGGGTAGACGACTTGGATCAACCATAGCATCTGCTTGGATACCCACAGGAGGACCATGTGGGGAAGGAAGCAGGGACAATAATCTGTTCACACAACAGCCAACCCACTGTGGCTTATCGCCATGGTAGGGCAGCATGGCTTTTGAATGTATCCACTGACTCCTGCAAGGGTTGGTGGGGAGACATTGCAGCAGTCAAGAGCATAATGTGCACACATGTCGGATTTTTCTGTCCCTTGATGAAGAAGTTTGGGCTCAGAATATGCTTGGGATTCATATCTGTGCTGTTTGAATCAGTACATCTGTTCTCTATATGCGCTGGGTTTGTTGTCTGCTTCTGCACTGCGGAGCTTCTCTTTTGGTATGTTCCAGTGAATCAGTGCAGCTGTATTCATTTTTTGCCTTTCTTGCAATATTGATATTACTTGTTGAAAAACTGGCAGTGGAAGACTGCACTGCAGATTTAAGATCTCCAGCACAGGTTAAGGATTGGAACCCATCTTTAATCATACTTAGAGCAGACTCCTTGAAATCAGGAGGCCCGTAAGTCATAAATTATCTGCCCTGTACATTGAGCTGCATGCTGGAGCAATGGCTCCAATCTTGCTAAAGTAGGCAGTGACTGAAGTTCCATTAAAAGCATTTGAACAAATTGGTTGGAACTTCACAGAAAGAGTAGCCAGTTCTAAAGGATTAAAGATTTTAATCCTTTCTCAGGAAAGGAAAAGGTGTTGTAGAAGTGTGTGAGGCTGGGGCATGCAAGCTTGTTCCTGACCCATTGCTTAAGGTTGTATCCAAACCTGGCCAGGGACTTTGTAATGGTAATATTGATTACCTGATTGATTGATTGATTGAATTGTACTCTGCATGCAAAAATAGTACCATAGATTTGGCATACAAAATGGTAAAATTCCCACTGAGAAATTTTCCCACTGCAAAAGATCTAAGCTATTGGTCATGTGCAGACAACAGCAGAGTTAAATTCAAAGCTGCCCACTGATTGGTGCAAAATATGAATGGGAGAGGGATGAAGAAAGGATGGGGCATAGGAAGGGAATGAGGATGCCTGGAGCAAATTTCAGAACTTTCCCATGGTAACCCTATCTAAATTGTCTGGTACTGAAAAGAATGAGAACCCTTTGTGTGTATGAATGTGACCTATATCATTATACGCTGTCTTTCTCTTTGGGTCACCATGCACACGTACACACAGACAAACAATGACACAGTTATGGATGAAAGATGACAGAGTGATAGATATAATTTAAATATAGATCAAAGCTATGGACATGCAGTTAAATATAGATCAAACATGAAGTCCTCTTTGTAGTCCCCGCTGAGATTATCGTACACATGCGAACACACAGGTATAGATGGATACATATGAAAAACCTCTTATTCAGGGTTTGATTTTGATTTTTAAAAGTAATATGTAGTGGCCTTTTTTCTTTGTGGAGCTGATATATGACCCTTCGCTGTTTTCTCTTCACAGAGTTCTGATCCCAAGAGGATTGGTCTGTAAATCCTCACAAGGAATGTTTTGCAGGCCTGATCAAAGCATATTGGGCCTTATGATGGAACTGCTAAAGCATCTGAATAGCCTTTAGGATATCACAAAGCAACCACCGCAGCATGTGACTTCAGCGTGCTTTTTATAGACTTGCTGGACTATGCAGCTTAAAGAAAAATTGTTTGCAACCAACTACTGTATCCAGTGTGGAGCACAGCAGGCAGCAAACTTACAATGAAACATATTTCACAAGGGGGTGGAAGAGAAGCTTTTTTGAACACCAGCTGATGTTAACCAAATGTGTTCAGTGTATATATTTGTTAAAGCTATGAACACAAACTTGAGGCCAATTAGGAATTTAACAATGGATTTCAGCCCCTAAATATTTGTTGTTTTTTCTATTGTTTCCTAAAAGGAGAACAAATGAATCGCTTTGACCAGTAGTTCTGATTTGCAGCTAATCTCAACCCATGGTTTAATTAATCCATGGGTTCTTGCCTTACTCAGCATTAACCAATGATCTGGCTGCCAGAAGATCAAGCAAACTGTGGATTTTTTTTTAAACCTGGCTTCCTTGTGACTTACCCCCTTCCCTCCTTTCCTTCCTGTATCCCACATGGCTTTGCAGCACTATAGTCTCATCATGTAGAGTGGCTGTTTTTTTCTTTCTTTCTTGTCTATCGGTTTTATGGTCTGACAAAACAACACACAAGCATCCCCCCAGCCCAAGGTTCACACTTATCACCAACCTAAAATCCACAACTTAACAACAAACCACAGGTTCTCTTCATGGGTTCTTCATAGACAACAACCCATAGTTAAAACTATACTTCCAGGTTTGCACATACTGACAAGCCATGATTCAACTACTCATACTATAAAGGTAAAGGTTTCCCCTTGACGTGAAGTCCAATCATGCCTGACTGTAGTGGGCGGTGCTCATCCCTGTTTCCTAGCCGAGGGAGCCAGCGTTTGTCCCCAGACAGTCTCCGTGGTCGTGTGGCCAGCATGACTAAACACCAAAGTGCACGGAACACTGTTACCTTCCCACCATTAAAAGTGGTACCTTTTTATCTACTTGCATTTGCATGCTTTCGAACTGCAAGGTTGGCAGGAGCTGGGACGGAGCAACGTGAACTCACCCTGTTGTGCAGATTCGAACCTGCGACCTTTCGATCTACCAGCTCAGCAGCACAGCAGTTTAAACCACTGTGCCACCTGCATCCCTACTCATCCTATAGGTGGCTGTTAATGCAAACCCGGTCAATTAGAGGTCTTCAACTATAGAACAGTAATCGTTAATCGGATCCTTTTCTTAAGCAGTTAAGCCTGAAAATGTAGTTGGTAATACAGTTGCATACATTAACACCATTCACTGTGAAATGCATATGAGGGCAGCCAATTTACGGAATATGGTTTCCTGTTTGTTACCAATCACTATGGAGACCACTTTGTACCAAACAAGATGGAGAGTGCTGCATGCTATAGATGTTCTGTGACTTGTCTCTTGTGACCATGGCAGAGCAGAAAGGCAGAACATTTCATAGCCAATAAATTAATTAGTCATACCACTAAATGTTCCTGAACAAAACCCTAATTGCAACAACTTGGTCCTTGTCTTTTCTGCTGAACTTAAGATATGGATATTTGAAAATGGTGCAAGTCATGGTGAAATTAAACTTAATATAAGTGCTGATTACTGTACATTGGGCAATTTGCTAAATGTGTCTGTTCGTGACAATACAGTGCTCTGAATGAAGCTTCTACCTACAGCACAATCGCTTATTATTTTATCATGAGTTTAGGTTTTTCTTGACCACCAGTCTATTCAGGTTGACCCTTGGCTATTTTTCCTTTTGCTTTAGGATTGTAGTTTTCATCTGGCCTGTGGTCCAGGGGTGCAGAACTTCAGGGGGCCAAACCCAGTCCTCTGGGACTCCTCTGATGTCATGTTCCTTTCCTTTGGCCCAGCTCCTTACCCAAACACATCATTTGGCAGATTCCCAGGTTTGAGCACTCCTTCCCTTCTAAAAGTGCTCGTTTCAAGCATTAGTTACTGGAACTAAGAGCCTTAAATGTAAATACATTGATTGTGGGTTTTGTTTTTGGGTTTTTTTTTTTTTTTTTTGGTATCTGGGACCTGCCCTTTTCCTTTGCTCCTTTCTCCAACTGGAATGCAGTCCACAGAAGCTGTAAGTGGCTCTGCAACCTTGCCATAGACCTTTCCAAGGCTGCAGGAAGTGGTCTTTCTCTGTTTTGCACCCAGAGGGATTTCTGGGATTAAACACGGTATCTTCTGCATGTGATGCATACGCTCTGGTCCCTCCCCAGGTTGATTATCAAATGCCAGTGAGGTCTAAGTCCATACTGATAAGGATTCATGGAAGCATTCTATCTTCTGCTCACTCCTGGTCTAAGGAAGTGGGCTACCAATAGCCAAATGCAGCATATGGTGTTGGTAAGCACAAAGCCACTTCATTTTGGGCTGATTTTGATGAGAAAATGAAAATTTTCCATGTGGGGATTTGCCAAGTAGGGGGCACTATTAATCATAGAGTTCTGTGCAACAATGAGCTCCTGTTTAATAAGAAGGTTGCAGGGGAGACCTTCTTAGACTTACATACACTTCCACATATATATCATGCTTGTGAACTTTGCTTCTGTCCAGGTCACTGTAATAGATATCAAGAAGAACATATCCAGCACCTTCTAACATGCACGTTCTGTTCCAGCTCAGGGTGTCTCTGAGCTTCGGCCTTAAGGTGAGGCTTGGGGGACCTGGTCAGAAGCCACCTGTTTATGTTTTACAGGAAATATTTTTGCAAGCACAAAAGGTGCTGCAGCCGTACAATTACTTTATAAGTTGTTCCAAAGGGCCACGTAGTTAAGCACTTTTAAAATGCAGAGCTTAATTTTTTTTCCTGCTACATTGTAATTCATTGTTGGCCTTTTCCACAATGAATTGCTGGGATTAACCAATAAATCAGCAGAAAAGACATGCCAATTTTCTCAACAGTTGACAAATTACACTGCAAGCCAAGCACTATATATTCTATTTGTATTTTGAATTTACTTCATAGGGAAATTTAAGATTCAGATGCTTCTAAAATGCTTTCTTGTTTCTTTTATGTGGTCATATCACATTTAGTTATGCACAGTTATCGCTTTCTCCAGCAATGTTCAAAACCTTTTTGCTGGCAGCCACCACCAATATATGCAAGTAATATTTTCCCTCCTTTGATAATATTTACTTCTAAGGAAAATATTACTTTGGTCTAGAAGATTTCTAATTATATTGTCTGCCAGCGTATCACTTCATTTGTTGGCAGAGTTGAGCTGAATGTAAGTGGTACAGATGATTTCCATCATACTGAAAAGCTCGACAGAAATTCTACTTTTTATCTTACCCAAGCCACTGTACATAAAGCTTCCATGGGAATTCGGCACAGAAAGGGCACCATTCATTAACATGGGAAGAGCACCCACACAGTTGGAAAGGGCGAGTAGGGGAGACCTACTCCGTGAACAATGGTCCATCCAAAACAGTGCAAGGGACCATCTAAAATGGATAGACCTTTGCAGGTCATTGGTCTAATAAGGGAGCCTTTCTGGCTAATGGGGTGGAATATTAATCCGACAAACAAGCAAGCAAGCAAACAAAATAAGCCACAGCCATTGTGTGGGATCCATCTGTTCCTGCTCAACCTCTCACGAGCTTATATAGAAGCTTGATTTCAAGGAGGAGCAAAGTGCTTTTGCTTGGATGCTGCATTATTCTCTTTCTGTCTTCTCTTAAGAACAGAGGAAGGTACTTTACACAGATCCAGGTCACTGTTCCATCTACTGTTTTTATAGGATTTCAAGCAAGTCTTTCCCAAGGCTACAATGAAGATGCTAGAGACTGAACTGCCCACTTCTTTCTCAAAGTCATAGCCTTTTCCTAAAAGGGGTAGTTGTAATAGGAAGCCCTTCAGTCTGTTGGTCCCTCAGTGAAACCACTGAGTCCAGAGAGAATCCTCAGTGCGGAGGAGGATTCCTAGGTGCAAACCAGAGTCTTATCCCTTTAAGACTTTCCACTACTCAAGGAAAGAAGCAGAGACCGAGAGAGGTTATTGGGATCTGGGTGTATAGAAGTCTTCGATCAGGCCCTGTACCTATTGGAGCAAGTTGCTCTCTAGAAGTTTTCCATGGGGCTACTCTGCCCCCTTGTTCTCCTGTCCGGAGTGGGCCTTTGCTGTGCACCAATTCTGGAACTTCCTTCCAGGGGAGATCTGCTTGGCACCTTCCTTTTTAGCTTCTCCAGGAAGGTTTCTTTCATAGGAGCAGTGAGGATGCTGCAGAAAGAGCTGCTGTGACCACTGGCAAGTCTGAAGAAAGCAGGGAAGAGGGAGAACTGGGGCAGGAGTGTGGAGATGGTGCATAAGAAGGGGCCAGTGGCGATGCTATGCCAAGGCCGCAAAGCACATGACTCTTGACTATATTTGAATAGGCAGTAAACTGACATGCTCCTTCTAAAGATGTCCCAAACACACACACACACGCGCACACACACACACACACACACACACACACACGCCACATGAAATATCTAGATTTTGCTTTCTGGTACAGGTTCAGGGTTTAGGATAGCTAAAAGTAATATGCAGGGACTTATTTGGAAGATCCAGGGCAAATGTCTTAACTATCATACAAATACAAAAGTGCAGATTGGCTGATGCTGCCATATCAGGAAGGATACCATTTACAAAATAATTCACTAGGAGATTAATTGAAGCAAAGCAAGACAAAACAACAAAAATAGAGCATTCATCATGGGGGGAAAAAGCTGCAAAGCTGGTCCACTTTCAGAGGGTTAAAATGCAAATATTGTTTGGTATCTGGAAACATAAGCAACCCATTTGGTGCACCAGAACTGGAATGCTTAACATTTGGGCTTTTCTTCTCTTCCACCCACTTTTTTTTACTTCTTTCTTTGAATTGTTGCTTGATTAAAATAAAACAAACAACTTTGACAGACACAGCTGGGGCACAATTGTGTTTAGCTTGATTGTGGAACTACATCCTTTGCAGTTGCAAAGTGTGTGGTTTGCATGTAGATGACTCATTAACTGACCATTTGGGTGCAGAAATATTTGATCTAAGCCAGCCTTGCAAGAACAGATTTTAATCATCACCCTCCCCATCTCAAAGATGTGGATTTAGTTATGAGTTCCATTGATTCTAATAACTCCTACTGTCAAATAAGAGTGCTTCAAATCAGCGCCTGTATTCACAATTTAGCACAGCTTCAGAGACCCAGTTCTCTGACTTGCAAGGGTTAAAACAGCTAAAAGCAGGTGGCATTGCTGGCTAGGCATCCTTTTCCTGACAAATGTATTGTTCTAGACAGCTATTGGTAAGTGCCTGTATAGCGCTAGTTCCTGACCTTGGCCATGTACTTCACTTCCTGAAATCATATTAGCCTTGTGCTGAATGAATGCATGAGCAAGCTTTAAAAATCTAGGAATCCAGAATACAATAGCAAAACACACACACACACACAGCAGAGAGCAAGAGCAAGAGAGAGAAAGAACATGTGTCTTCCAACAACCTGGTGTTGAATAGACTTAAGTCAGTGCTTAAAGTTGACACACCAAAATAGACTAAAGGTGCTGCAACGTTTTAGAGTACCTTAATAATTGCAGTTTCATATTGTGAGACTGGCCTGGAACATTTTATTTGGAGAAAACTGTTTGGATGAAGTCTACCATGAGCAACTGAAAACAGCCATGAACCTTTTTGCACAGATTGCATGTACACAATCAATGGGTGTTTTGTTTTCATTTTTGTTTTGGGAAGTTTATGTACTCTGCAGCATGTCCAGGTGCTGAAAAGGCAAGGCTATGTCGATAACTTGCCTTTTTGGCAGAGGGGAATTCTGCAGAGAAAGTTTCCAAGGAGGCTTTGCTTAATTCAAGGAGCTTTTACCCATATATGAAT
Source organism: Varanus komodoensis (assembly GCF_004798865.1). NCBI lineage: Eukaryota > Metazoa > Chordata > Lepidosauria > Squamata > Varanidae > Varanus > Varanus komodoensis. The sequence continues at coordinate 21,550,004 of NW_025335468.1, forward strand.
TGTTTGCATTGGGGTTGGTCCAAGGGGACAGTAGTACGTAGTGCTGGGCCCGGCCCTGTTGTTGGTCAGATGAATGTAGTAGGATCAAGCCGCTTGCTGCTTTTCTACTTGTCCAACAAGAGTTGCTACCCCACATAAGAGGCAAACAGCAGGGATATTTTAATATATTTTCAATAAACAATTTTGTCTGCATAATGAGGTTTTCATAAACAGGAAGCAGGAACAAATGGGGTGCTACATATGCAATGGGTTTACTCTATGCAAGGAATGGGCTAGTGCAACTATTGTCCACAAAGCACAAGAAAGGCAACATATTTCATTGTTTTATGAAATAAACATTTTTAAAAGTGAAAGTAATATGGTTATATCTATTTTATAACTGTAACTGAAGATTAATAGCTGTAGTGAAGAGTCATTTATAAGTAATGATAATTTAAATGGAATTAATTAAAAAGAAAGGCTGAGAGCAGTAGGCTAGGATAATTGATATTTTGCCTTTGTATTCTTGAGAGAGGTCTATTTTTAGATACAGAAATACATTGTTTTGTAGTTTTGCCTTTTACTTTCTAACAGCTTTTTCTGTTGCGGCCGAAGCCTGCTGTTCCAAGTAATACATTTTAATCAATGATTTTGGTTTTTAAAAAGTGAAAGGTAAGTATTTTGAACTCAGAATGGGTAGCAAATTTAAGAAATGTAATTAAAAGACAGGGAGTAATTTTAGTCTGAAGGAACTATACTTTGGAGAGCTTTGAAACTTCTTATCTCCTAAAAAAGGATTTTATGAGTGTGGGCTAGTGCAAGTTAGCTAGTGCTTTAACCTTTGCTCTAAGCCCCTGTTTATGAACTTGAACAAGATTTCACAAATTGTTTACAGGATGCATGCAGGTAATTGCTCTTTCCATGGGAGCTAGTCCACTTAGGCAGTGAATGAATGGGCTGTGAGGCATCCCAAGCGATGCTCCCAAAGCACAGTGCATCCAAAACAATGCTCACTGTCTCTTGGACCATGGATTCACTTTTCCTCCTGCCCAGTGAAGCAGGAGCAGCCGTGACAGCTTCAAGGATGGTGTGTGCCTCTTCATTATGAAAGAATCTGTGTTACTGAAGGATCAGTTAAAGGCGCGGTCCACTGGGGCGATCAGTAACCCTCCAGACTTGGAGGACTATGAGTCTGCTCTGCAGGGCAAGAAGATCAAAGAGGCAAAGGTTGCCTCCACTGCACAAAACTGATATTGGCCAACTAACTTCAGTGCTTCAGAGGGAGATGGAAGAAGGCTGAAGCATGACCAGGATATGTTGTAAATCACCTTGCTGGTCTCCTCCCCTCCCTACTCCCTGGAATGTCTCCTAAACCCCTTCTCTGAGGTCACTCTTATGACCCCAGACAGACAGACAACACAGTTTCTCCATCCCAACCTCAGAGAAGCAGTGGCTGGAGGATGGAGGGGCTGTGTCTTAGTCTGGTTTCTCTTCTTTGACCATTTCACCTTGGGTGATCTTGCTAGGTCCTGTGAGACAGTCTGGCGGCATTGCTCTTGTCTTCCCTGACACTCTCAAGCCCCCTCGCCATGTTAAGGTGTGCATCCGCAAGGGGGATGGGATGGTAGTGCTCCGTGAAGAAGCAGTAGCGTGCCAACGTTCCTTTCTGTATTCTCTTCAGTCACAGGCAAATTATGCACACCAGGGCTGAGGACAAAGTGGTGACAGTGAAACCGCCTACGCGCTGCTGCTGCTGCATGAGCCACCAGGATGCTCAAATAACTGGTTTAAAAGAGCAAGTAGACATGTAGCCTTGGTCCAAATGGAGCCGGTTCTGGCAGCCTTCTTGACATTTTGGCCAGCACAACACTGCATTGGCTGGCAGTCCTTGAACAATTTACCATTAAAAAGCTTTGATCCTATGTTACCAAATTCTATGTGTAAGGTAAAAAAGGGACTTCTGGAAACCCTAGTTTAAATTTGGTTTATTTGAAATGAATCATGGTTAATAGAAAATAACACATGATGCAACAAACCACCATTAAAGGAAAGGAAGGGGAAAACTTTCCAAACCTTCCTTCCAGCTGCACAGGAGGAGGAAAAGAAAGAGGGGAGTATGCAAGCTTCTTGTTGCCCATTCTGGCTCACGTGTTGTGCTAAACCATGGCTCAGTGTGAGGTGTATATGTGGGCAGTACTTCATTAATGCTACTGGTTAGGTTACAGGTTGTGACCACCCCCCACCCCCGCCCTTTTAGCTGAAAAACAAATCCAGCAGAGAGACATATATCAGAAATGCCTTGTTTTTCTCAAGAGTCTATGGCTGTTGAAATTATGGCACACAAGGTTTTGCCTCTTAATAAAGTATGCATTGCTCTGTGCAAGAAAAGGGCTACTCTTTATAATACATAATTGTAGAAAAGTCCAAGATGATTTATTTCAGCAAACCTGACATTGCACAAGAGGCAGATCAAATGGTCCCCAAGCAATTTTTTAATAAGGAAAACAAACAAGACAGGTTGCAAGTTTGCACGTGGGGATGGCATGGATGGGTGGCTTGGTGGGAGGAGAAGTTCTGCTTAACCCATTCCCCTTCAGCTGCTTTTCCACAGGTATCCATATTCATATCTGTGGGCAACTTTTCCTAACCAAACAAATTGAGGGGGCAAAATAGTTTTCCTAGGACAATGGGGCTCATATGGTTTAATTGGGGTCAGCAGAGCAGTTTCACTTCGAGGGAAGTAGGAAAGCAGAATACTAAAAGAAGGGACTCTGTTCTGCTTTCTTGATTTCACTGTGATCTGATCCTTTCTTAGTCTCACAGCTGTTTTGCCAGCCCAGTCTCTCTTCTCCGCCAAGTTTTATGCATGGGTGACTTTTCAGAAAGTGAGATTTGTGGTTTGGCCAAGAGGGAGGTGTTTTTCCAGCAAAAGATGCCTTTCTGTGCTCCAGAGAGCCAGTGTATTTCTGCAGGTACAGGTCTTTTGGCAAGTCATTAGTAGGCTGTTATCAGCCCGAATCATCATGTACCGTGTAAAGCTGTGCATAAGGACAGGACATGCGACATGCAGGACCTCTCTGAACTTTATTTAATGTGGGCACTTCTTCATGAGGCACTTATTGGGCTTCCGTGATCTCTCAGATGAGGGGACACAGCAACTCTCCTAAAAGATCTGCTGAGCTGGGGTATAATAATGGAGAATGTGCACAGGTGTGCACACCTGTTGGGCATACCTGCATGTAGCTGTGCACAAGGTGTTTACTGAGGCTATGCAAAGTCCCAAGGATGTTCAGGAAGGTCATTTGGCCTCATGTGCACTGCAAAACTATACATGTTTAGTAACAAGTGTTATATTCAATTATGAATTAACTGTTTGCACATTAGACCATTAGTAACTAATGCATAGAGGTAAACTGCTATGTAACCAATTTCCAGAGGGTTTAATTACATGCTATATGCAAACATATGCAGCAGAACCCAATAGCCACATTTTAAAAAGAAAAAATAGCTTCTGGGAGGCTGCAGTTCACATTGGAGGAGTGGTAATGGCCAAGGGTGCATGGCCCTTTCCCCAAATGCGCTGCTTTTCTGCTTCACATCATCTTCCAGCAACAACTTTTCCCCACAGTAAAGGCTGATTTGAAATGCCGTAAGAGCAAAGTGACTGAGGGTGGACTTAAAATTGCTACTTTCATTAAAAATCTGGCTGTCAGAACTCTGTGCCATCCTGGTTTCATTATTACCGATGAGAAATGGTATATAAATATTGATGCTGATGACCAATGATACAAACAACAACTGCCCCTGTGAAGGGCTACATTTCCTTGGTAAAAATGAGATTTGTAAATGAAACAATTTAATGAATGATGTGTACAAGTACAGATGCAACATGATTGTCTTCTTAGATAATTGTGCTAATATTTGAATGGAGCAGGACAGTGAATAGCAGCCTCTGGGGCCTTTAGAAACATGGAATGAGTCTGGCTGGCTGGCTGGCTGGTAATGAACTTGCATTTTGTCCTTTTCCACAAAGTGGAGAAGTCATTCTGTTCTGCAAAGTGCTATAATTATAAAGCCATTTGCCACCTCTAATGGGAGGGCTTTTATTTCATAAAATATTAACAAAATATAATATCCGTGCCATAGGTTAGGAATAGTCTTATTTTCTCCATAAAAAGTCAATTTGTAACCACTGCAGAATGTCTTTCATGGGATGACTCTATCTGGCAAACGGATCTTCTTTATAGCAGTATAAAGAATTAATTGAATCACAATGGAGTTCAAAACTTTAAAGTTTCCATAGCAAAAGAACCCTACTGAACAGGGATGTTGCAATTACGTTTATGAAAGCACCTGTCAATCTGAGATAGCATTTGTCCAGAACAAAAAATATATCATATCCTTATTAGACAACTTCTAATTATTCTCAAAGCATCTGCAAAATGTGATGCACACTGATGACAATGTGTGTGTGGTTATTAGTATAATATAGCACTAGAGATAGATGATAGATAGATGACTATGAAATCCTAAGTGTCTATAAAAGAGCTGTTGTAAAAAGTATGTACAGTATAATAGACCTTTTTCTCAGCAACTTGGGACCCACCAGGCTCAACAATATGTATCTATCAGCCCAGAAGGGATTCGTAAACTTTCTAGTTTTGCTGCCAGGCTAGGACTGCAATAAACAAAAGAGCTTCCAAGCACTTGATTGGTAAGTCACCCTACCTGCCTGGTGGGAAGAATTTTCTTTGGTGGGTCACAAGTTCTGTTGTGCAGATTTGTAATTAAAAATGTTTTTCTTTTAAGTGAACAAACTTTTTTCCAAGAAGAGAACTCAAAGAGTATGTGGAAACTACCATGTACCAAGCTGGAACTGAAAGTGTTATGCATGCCCCTAAGCCCTGGGCAAGCCCACCTGTCCTCTGTATTGCCTTGCAAAATGGGGTGCGGGGATCACTAAATTTCTTCACCTGTGCAGGAACAATCCACCACCTAAATTAGCCTCCAGCTTGGTTAATATAAACCCCATTTTGTTTCTCTCTGCTTCAGTTTTTCACCTGCCAGGCATATTGGTGTTTTACTCAGGATGGAGGACAAAGAGCCAGGTAATAGCTGATCTCAGATGTTGCAAAATGAGGGCTCAAGCAGTGAGGTGGAACAGGAATCCTACAAACAACCCTAACCTGAAACCATCAGGGCACTAAGCTGAGCTTAACCCAAGAGCCTGCTGTGTTCTTGCACATCCCATTTAGGCTTCCACAGACTCCCCGGGTTCAGTATCAGTCACTTTTTCTCGCCTTTCCCCACCCTTACTTTGTTTCATTATCAGGCGCATGGAAGGTTCTGGAGCCTTGAAAATGTATGCCCTCTTTGGTGACATGTTGGTTGGCCTTATAAAGGTAATGCTGCAATGCAGATTTTAGGAGAGAGATAAGAATCTCCTCCCCATTTGGCAGGGTAAATATATAGTGTGGACTGTTAAGTAATAAAATTATCATCACAGTTACTTCCCCTTATTGGATCTCACCCTGATCTCTGGGGTACTGTGTAAGTATGTGTTAGTCCTGGCCTCAGCCATTTGGCAGTCTGAGACAAAGAACAAGATGGTGCCCCTTTCCATTCTATGTACAAAAGCTGGCTGAGCAGGCAAGAGAATTTCTCTTCAGTGCTGTCAAGGAGATAGATAGCACCCTTCACTGCACCCAAAGGCAACCAGCTAGCTTAGGAGGCACAGGCCAGCCACTGGGCCACGGCTCTTTCCGCCAATGACTTGCCACCACTTCTGAGCATCTGTCACCTGAGAAGATTGACTATCTCATTCTGTGCAAGTTTAAAATGGGCTCTGGGACCTGGCTTGTATGCTGTGAGGCTGTCCACTTGCCACGACAGCCCACCATGAGTGATTTAACTCATGAAAGGACTGCAGCACACTTGGGGTACATGTTGACGCCATTTTGAATATCTGATTCCCATAGGAGGTTGCATGTTGTGTGAATTTGGCAAGTGTGGGTTATTCAAGAACAGACTTTAAGGTTTGCTTGAAAGATGCCTTATTGTTCAAGCCTGGAAGGATAAACACCCACCAGCTATCATTCAGTGAACCAAAGGTATTATTCCTCTTGCTACATATGAATGTCTCTCCTACAGCCACCAATCTTTTATGGATGCTTATTTAGATACATGGACTGCTTATATAATTAATATATTATTATATATTTTTGAAATTGGTCTCATTTTCCTTCTTTTTCTGACCTTTTTGTATTAAGGATGATGTAAATAATTATTGTGCATGGATATATTTTATTATTTTTCTCTTTGTTTTTGTTGCTTTTGTGTTTGTTCCCATTTTTTTGTTAATTCTCTATTCGGAAATTAAAAAAGAAAAATAGCAGAATAATTCATTCAATTTCCTTTCCCCAGAAGATGATACAATCTTCAGTAAAAACCCAAATGGGCTTAAAAATACCCTGTGGGTCAAATAGGAAAAGACCAGACACTTCAATGAAGCTGCTAAAGATACAAAATCATCTTAAGAAGGAGAAGATGGATTTGGGAAATCTTGAAAAATACAGTAAAATGGTGCTACTGTTAGAGAAAAGTGGGTGTCCAAGCTTAAACAAATATTACGTTCCTATTGAGATAGTAAGATATGTGTATATAAAGAATTTAAATATCAAATTACAAGATTTCTCCAGTGGCCTTCAGCAGAGGGACAGGAGATCCTTAATCATTATCCATGATTTTGAATAGGAAGGGTGAACAAACCAGGAAAACCTCTATTTTGGCAGATGCTCTTTCTGTGACCAAGGATGATGCATGTGCCTTCCTACTGGAGGTCCAGCTGCCTGGCTTTAGTCATCTTCAACAGTACCAACCCTTCCTTTTGTTCTCTGGCTGTGCGGTTCACTATCATCTTGGCAGGACTGCTTTTCATTCCCAGATTGTGCAATGACTTTCACTGTTATACACATTTTGGCAGCTCTGGTTTGGTCCACAGTGCTTTCACTCCTCAGAGATGGTGCCATATAATCTTATGTCAATTGTCTTAATAAGACTGACTGGGTTTGTGCAACACAATATGTCACAATAGGGCTTTTAATCACTGTTTGTCTCGTTGTGCGGACCCAACGTTTGAGTGGGGGGGGGGGGGCAATCAGCCAGCCTGCGCTGCCCCACTGAGTCCTGTTTGTGCTGCAATGAGTGTTTGACAGCTGCAGTGAGCTGAAATCAACTTGTGATTGCAGCTGGTGAAGACAAGAACCTCATTTCTCCCCACAGGCTAGCACCTGGAGAAAAAAGAGAGAAGGAGGCCAGGTGAAGGAGGAGAGAACCACAATGAGCCTGAACAACTGTCAAGTTCTTTGTGGCTTCTTGGCATTTCTGGGCAATCCATCATGGTAATTTAAGCAAGACGGGTTGTCTTGATGTGCAAATCCACCTATTGGCTCTGACACTTTCTGCAATTCTTTGTGGGCATTTGGAGTCAAGTGCTGAAAGTCCATCTCAGTCCTATATATTTCAGTAAGGCTTGTCCTTCAATATGCCTATCTGCTTTATCTTTAATAAAATTTACAACCAATTTACCTGGAACAAATATTAAACCACCTGGGATTCATTCCTGAATCCTCTCTGGATCCCTTTCTAAAAATTGGTGCTGCATTGGCCATTTCTCTAATACAGAGGCTGACCTTAGGGACAAGTTACAGATTTCTGTTAGAATTCTGCAATTTCATGTTTGAGTTCTTTAAGAACTCTAGGACTGAGAGCATCCAGGCCTAGTGATTTATTAACTTCAGTTTGTCAATAAAGTTGAGAAAGTCATCTTCTGTCACCATTGTTTGGCTCAGTTCCTCTGACTTCCTTCCTGAAAATGTCTATTCAGACACAGGTATGTTATCTGTTCTGTACCTTCTGCTGTGAAGACAGTGATGAAAACAGACGAAACAGAAACAGATGATAACAGTTTGCTTAGTTTCTCTGCAATGTTCCTTATTCTCCTTTAATATTTCTTTAATGCCATTGTCATCCAATGGTCCAACTGTCACCCTAGCTGATTCCTACTTCTGATATATGTGCTTATATCATATAAGACAATATGCATATTGTTGCCTTGGTATTGTTAAAATAAGCTCCTCAAAATGCACTTTTTTGGCATCTCTCAGTGTTTGCTTGTACCTCCTTTGTGCAAATTTATGTTTACAGGTTACATCAGATATGGCAACATTAGCAACAGTACCTCTACAAACTCTGTACCACATTGATTTAGGGCATTCTATGTACACACACACCTGCTGTGCTCCAGCCCCCGTCCCTCAAGCTGTTGCTGTAAAGAGAAGCCGAGATGATTTATTCCAGCTGGAATTTCTCCCAGTATCTGCTCCTCTCATTTTTTAAAGGTTTAGTTTAAACTGCACATAGTTTTGCATACTGTTCTGTGCAAATATTAGCAATACACTTTTGGAGAACAGAGTTGATATAAAATCTCTTTATGTACTGAGCTGTTGCTCTCCAGTGAATTTTATCACCAATGGGGCTAGCAGATGCTTTCTCAAAATAAAATGGTCCAGTTTACGGTTTGCCTCTTGGAAATGGAGATATCATGTGCATAAAGCTTTGCTTGACTGGGCCAAACTGTCTCTGGTAAAGTTAGGTGATGTTCATTTGCCTTTGCTGTTTGCCACTTTCTGCCCCCCGCCCCCCATTAGAAGCTGTGTGCCAGCTTATTGTGCTTGCTTACAATGTTGATCCAATGGAAAGATATCCACCCACCTACCCACATTAGGCCTTTTCCAATACTGGGAGCACAGGAACAATAATAGTGGATTGCTATTAATAGATATTGAAGGTAAAAGGAGTAGGAGGAAGTGAAGAAAAAAAGGTACAAATGTTCTGTTTTGATTGTAAAATGATGAGATTATAATGAAACCACTTTGAAAGGAATGATAATGCCAGGGGTAAAAATATTTCACAGTTGTCAAACTGCTCAGAAAGTGTTAACATGGCTCATTCATTTTCAGCAGCAATCACAGCTGAAAACATACTTTTGCTGGTCTGAGGCTGATTGATGTACATTACTCATATCAGGCTAATGGCACTTTATTTTCCAACAGGAGCGAGTAATGAGTGACCTTGAGTGCGTATTGTTCTGCTGAAAGGTTTTGTTGCTCTGCTTAGTCTATGAGCACCCCCAAGGAAATGAGGGTCCAGTATTGGGTGTTTTTCAGCAAACCTCATTTCTTTCATGGCTTTCTGTAAGAGAATTTGATACAGGGATAGAAGCTAACCTCAGTGAGTAAATGAAATATTGATCTGTGCTACTCTGGCCTTGCCTTCACCTTGTCCCAGGGCTGTGAGTTACTGACTTTTCCGTTTTGGCTGTAATAGGAATTATTACAACAGGCCTGTGCGAGTAATTACTTGGCATGGCAAAAAGGAGGGTCCATCATATATTTCTGCAGAGACGCTCGTTTCCATCAGCCCAGCAGTCTGATTTTTTTGGCCCTGTCTTTCTGACTCTTGATTCAATTCTTTTAACCATCATTAATCAAGCGCCTTGTCAGTAGAAGTTTATCAAAAGTATTAAGTGAACAAGGTTGCTTGGCCTCCTTGAGAGAGAGGGAGAAAGAGAGAGAGAGAGAGAGAAAGAGAGAGAGAGAGAGAGAGAGGTGGTGGGGAGAACCAGCTAACGCAGAGCAGTAAATTTCAAAATATGGAAGGCTGGTTCTATGATATATAAGAGTGTCTCTTCAGCTAGAATGAGCAGTTTGTTTTAGTGATAGATATTGTAGTTTGAGCGGTGATAGAATCCTTCTCCGGATTCTCTGTTGTGAACTATCGTTTATGAGAGACCGTGTGTTTCTAAATGGTGAAGGTCATGGCTGATGGCAAAAGTAAAAGGAGTGGTAATTCATTAAAAATAGTTAATAGGCCCTGCAGCTGACAGGGATAAATAGCAATTTGCTGCAATTCAGCCCACAAGCAGCTAGCCAAGGTGATGTTTCTTCTGTGGTTTGCACTGCCCTCCAATTGCCAGACAGCTGTGAACATACACACAGACATCAGCAAGATTGCTTCCGTCCTCTTAATAATAGATGGAGGGTGGGTTTCCTGAGTGCATGACACCACTATTGGAGGCACATTTTGAACCAGCAACTCAAACAGCGCAAATACACACTCACCTCTCTGCGATTTGTTTATTAGCAATCAGGTCAGTTCATCACACTGTGTTCTTCTGGGCAGGGTGTGAGGAATACAGAATACTTGCTCTAGCAATGCATCATCAGCACCAGTCCCCGTCTTGCATCCTTACTTAGTTTCATTTCAAACAATCTTATTACACAATCAGGAAAACTTTTCCACATTAAAGGATGAAGTGATCCCCCACCCCTGCCCTATTAGATCAGTTAAAATAGTCGTTCAGGTGTTGTGTTGACCATAGGTAAGGGTGGAGAGCAGAAGCCCCCCAGAGAAGGGCTCAGTCAGCAGGTGAGCTACAACTAGGAAGGGACTTTTGTCTAATGTCAGGGTTTTTTTTGGTGAACCTTTGAAAGCTTCACATTCTCTTTTTCTCAGTTTGGGGCCTTAAAATTGAGCTAATCTTGGTTCTCTGACAAGGAAAAAGAGGTTTGATGGAGGGGAGGCAGTTTTTTCCAGTGCTCCATGCTGTGGGGAAGGAAGGAAGCAGCAGGAACTCTCTTGTTGCTTTCACCTCCCCCAGAAAAGGGTGTGAAGTAGTAGAAAAGATCCCAAGGCCCCTACTCTCACCAAAGGACTCATGTGGGCAGTCTTATCACAGTTTCAGACTTTTGTAGGAAGGAATGAAATGGCACAAAACTCTGTGGCAGTGTTGGCTTTCCACAAATTTCAAGACGATGAGTGTCTGAGCAGCGCTTTCTTCCCTTGGGTTCTCTGCATGGAGAACTGATCGGAGACAGACAGAGTGGCTCAGGTTCATCGTGTGGTCAGCTGTCCATGCTGACATGTTAACCACTCTGTGCGTAACTAGTCTCCCTGGGGTGGCTTCTTCTGTTATCGGGACCTAGTAAGGGTGGCTTGCTGGGGGAGGGGAGGACACACAAATGGCTCCACAACAGCACCTGAGAGGGGCAGGGACGTAGTTGTAGGCCGGGGAGCTGGACAAAAAGATCAGATGAGGACACTCTTGAATCGTTGCTTCCCATGTAGTGTTATTAATATCACCAATTGAAAGGAAAAGATGCTGACATTTGATATGTCACTTGCTTCACTTACAGTAGATGTCTAGGTGGAGGATTTTGGGATGCTTCTTCAGATTTTACATCCCACCAACCCCTCAATTCATTAGCAACCCCTCCCCCCATATATCAGATCCAGATCTGAGTGCAGTATTGACAAAAACATCGTGTTTGTCTTGCAACACTTCATCCTAAGTACCTCTTGTCTGGTCAGTAAATTATGACATGAATGCATTCAGTTACTTAAATTCTGCATAGTTTCAAGACAGATGGAAGTTACAATTTCTTTAATGGGGATGTAATAATAAGCAATTGCTGCTTTTTCATGACATTGTGCATCACCCATCTGAGGCACCTCCTTCAGGCTTTGTGTGTTTGTGCATGCACACAACTATATGCACACAAAGGTCCCTATATCCTAAACAGAACCCCTATTTGTGAAAAGCATTGTGGGCTAGAGAAAGGAGAGCATTGGATTTCATAATAAAAATCAGGGAGAAAGATTCCAGGGAAGGCAGCAGGAGGAGATGCACGTATGGGCAATAGGCCAGCTAATCCAGGGGATCAAGTGCAACAAAAGATTAGCAGGACCCTGTACTTTCATTTCAGCAAGTGCCATTTTTCTTCAGTTACATGAAATGCAGCATCTTTCAAAATAACTTTCTGTGCAGTAGATTTCTAACCATGTAAGTCTATTATGCCACAGTAAATCTGTGAGTCATTAAGGTGTCACAAGGCATCGTGTCTTTTCAGTGCAAAAAAAGCAAAAAAGTCCTATTCTCATGCCACATCTATTTACCTTTCTCCAGCCTAGTGTGAACCCCTGATGCCAAATAGGATCATGCCAGGGGCAGGTGTCCTCCAGAAAGATGACGGCAGATCCAGGGCACTTCAAGCAAGCTGTAGCAAGCCATATACTTGTATATTATTTTGCCCTACACACGGGCATTACAAGCAAAATGCCTTCTGGTTTCTCCAAGGTAAGGAAACCAGGCCAGCTCTGAAGAAGCAGCAGATGAGGGAGGCCTCTGGTTCTCCGCTGAGCAGCAAAGGTGCCTGCTCTTTTGGATATCTTTTCCTCCTTCTGAGGCGCCAGGCGAGCGGCTGCCCACTTGCTGACTGGAGCAGCCATGCTTGTTGTGGACGTGCGGCCAAGAAGCACCAACACGGGTGGCAGCAGTGCCTACACCAACAGCCTCACCGCAGAGGCAGCAGCTGAAAAGAGGTGTGAGAAGGCAGCGCCTGTTTGGTGTCGTTTGGGTATTGGGCTTTTTTGTGGAGGGAAGCAATAAGTGTTTAATTGTTTTATTGTTATCTCTTATGGTTCATATGCTATTTATATGCTATTGCTTTACATGTTATTTTCTTGTTAACTGCCCATTCATATTTTTAATTAAATTGCAAACCACCCAGAGAGCCTGATGGACTGCAGAGTGGTATAAAAATGCAATAAACAAACACACAAGCAAATATTGTCAAGGCCTTGCTGCTTACAGTGGCCCAGGGCACAAATGAAACTGCCCAGGAGCTATTTGGCTAAGCAGATCTCTGCAGAGTCAGGCACACAGTGAGAAGGCTGAGTGGCAGTGGCGTCATCATGCAATTTGGGGCTCTGGGCTTAATGAAAATAACGAGCAGACAATGAAAAGAGCGGTATCCCCGCTAGTTTAGAAGGCCGGTATCTTCATTCTGCACTATTAGTCTGCTAATAGAGTGAGTCTTAAGGTCTCCTAGTAACTGCAGGGCTATTGAGTTCAGAAGGAAGAAGCTGGATCGTATTAAGGCAGATGACAGCAACTGAAGCAGTTCGAAAGATCTAGGTCACTGCTCAAAGGATCCAGGGCCCATGCCTAGGTGAGCCACTTACGAACACTGCCTGTGTAAGGCAAGGCAGTGAGGCCAGGTATCTTCTAGGAGATCTGGGGCTCCAGTTAAAAGATTCAGGCTTCCGGGTTAGTGGGTCCATCTATGAGCTTGACACGGTCAGTTTTAGCTAACTGAACTTTGAACAGTTGCATTACAAGGGGATCTTCCAAGTGCTAGAACTGAGGGGTTCCAAGAAGTCTGGTAACACAGATGTGTGCTGAGAATTTCTCTTGCTCTGTATATTTCATTTTCTCCAGTCATTACCCCCTCCCCCTCCCCACCACACACACTTTTTTCATCCAATTGCAGAATTTGGTAAGTTCCTGTTAAAAGCACAAACTGAACAAAATTTTCACAGATCTGCAGCGGCCAAATTCAATACTTGCAGTTATTCCCATGAAAAGGACTCTGTTCTATCTATCTGCTCTGTAGCTCTCAAAGATGAGAAGCCTATGGGGAAAACTGAGGTAGCAACATTAATTCAGCACCACAAATATGGCTGAAATCAAGCACTCAAAGCCCTGGTCTTGGTTGTACAAACCTGACCATTTTACTTTCTCCCATCCTGAAATGTATTTAAGATCATGTTATTTATGTCCCATTTATGAAGAATTTTTAAAATGTGGGTAAGCTCTTATTTAAAAAAAAAATACACCCAATACCCAAGGGAAGTCCCAAGCACTAGGAAATACAAAAAGAGAATGCATTCTAATAGGTGACAAAGAGGAAGCTCTTTATTTGAACCCAGTACTTTTCAGAGACAAAATCTCCTTTTCAAGAGAAACACTGAAAACAAACTAATCTGGCTTACACAAGTGGGCGCAGTCCTTCATACATCAACAAGGTGAGCTTGTTTAGGGCACACACAATCCTGTGTGTGTTTAGACAGAAAAAAAGAAACTGTAAATCTCCCAGTATTCTAGGAATTGCACTGTAAGCTTTGTGCCTTTGGTCTGTGCTCAGCATTTGCATTTTATATGATTAGTGCTGACAAAGGAACCTTTGTTTCAGAAATGCGTTGGATTCAAATGCAGGAGTCTCTCTGAAGACTATGTTTCCTTTCGCATTTCTTATCAAAAAATGAACTCAGTAGAATTCTCCCCATTCCTCCCTATCCTTAGAAAGTTCCCAAGGGAATCCCTTGTTATGTAACACCTGGAAAAGTCTTTTTCACTGAATGTAAACAGTATGAAGACAACACTTGACACATTGCCTTATTATGCAGTGTCTGGATTAAGTTTGCTTATCCAGTCTCAGATAAAGCCCATACAAGTATGGAAAAACAAGGCCTTTTGCAATACTGGTTTGCTTGTTTTAGCACAACATTTGATAAGGGAAGTATCAGTAAGTGCTTTCTCACAGACAAGTAGCACCAGGCATTTTTTGCTATCGTTCCCCACTGACTGTGGCGACATAAGACATGTGTGGGGCCAGAGACTAATGCTCATATCGATGTATCAAATGTCATAGCACAAGCTAACCCTCCCTATACATTTGGAAATGCATCTTTTATGGTGTATGTAAGGCACTGTGAGTCCTCCTTTGCCATTGAGCTGTGGATTGGTGCTCAAACAGACCTTTCTTGCTCATTGGCATCATTGACAATGGTCGACTTCAACAGATGCACAACTGTGTTCTTTTCCAAAAATGAACTCTTTTCCAAAAGTTGGAAATGGTGTGTAGACAGCAGAAAAAAATGTTCTCTCTGAAATAGCATAGTCCTGAATGTCACCGAAAGCTGTTTGCTTCTAAAAGTGTGAGGAAGATTCACTGTGCTCTCCAAGAGTGCTCTCCGTTTAGAGTATCTCCAACTAAATATTTTCTTTCCATCATCTTTCCACTTTCCACATATCATTTTCTATGTTGCTGTCATGCAAGCACTGGAAAGCCTCGTCCCACAGCTCCTCAGACAGGCTACTGGATTTCTCGCTCTTTTCTTTCAGTGTTGCAAGACAAGTATTTACCATTTCTACAGCTCTACCTAACTGCATCTCTTTCCTCTGTAGCAACACTGGTGATAAAAACAGCTCATCTCTTCTTCACAGAGCTAAGCCTATGAAGAATATATTAGCACACTGGCTTTGTAATGCTGCTACCTCCATTTTGAGCTCTACTGGCACCAGGTTTTCGATGTTTGTTTTGCAAAACAAAACAAGTTCTCAGTGATATTAGTTTATTTATTACATTTGTATGCCACTCCATAGCCCACAGGCTCTCTGGATGGCTCACAATGAAGACAGAAACATTCAACATAAAACAATAAAACAGAAATAAAACTATAAAATCCAAAATACAAGCATAAAATTATATAATATACAGGACAGGGGAGCATAATAAACATAAAACAAGCAGCCATAGTAAATTAATACAACCAAAACAACTAGTAAAAACAAGTGTTAAATAAAAATGTCTTAAATTGGCAATGGAAGTTAAATAACATGGGTGCCAAACATACTTCCTTGGGAAGAGCATTCCACAAGTGAGGTGCAATAGCGGAAAAGGTTCTTCTCCTTGCCATTTCTCCCCTTACTCCATTAAAGGTGGGTCATGGAGAAGGGCCTCTGTTGAGGATCTGAGTGATCTGGTAGGGATAGACGGAGACAGGGGTTCTTTCCAATATCCCGCCCCCCAAGCTGTTTAGAACCTTGTATGTCAGTGTGAGCACTTTGAACTGGGCCTGGGCAGCAGCAGCAGCAGCAGCAGCCAAAGTAGCCGAGGGAGGATCAGCATGATGTGCTTTCTAGGACCAGTCCTTGTTAACAGCCGCGCTGCTCTGTTCTGCATTAGTCAGAGTGTCTGGATCATCTTCAAAGGCAAGCCCCACATCAACTACATTGCAATACTCCAGGTGAGTGGTTAGCAGCGTTCTTAGCTGCAGTGACGAAGTATCCAAACAATGTTTCCTTAATAAACTTGCGCACAATTCTTCCTGGTGAAATTATTATGAACATTTGTACACCTCAAAGGAGTCCCCAACCAGATATATTTTGGAAGAATAATATATCATCACAAGGTGCAGTTGGTAATTAAAATAGTGAATATACAGAACATTTTTCCTTTTCTTTTTACTCCCCACTCCTTATTTATTTATATTGCATTTGCCTTTGTATCCCACCAGATTTCCCTGACTTCATGCTGGTAGCACTGTGTAAGGATTTGAGAAGAACCAAAACCACAGATAAGGAGAACATGAGCAAATCAGATTTACTGCTACCTGGACAAAGAAGGCAAAGATTGTGGAAGGTGGCAGAATCCTGCATTGTATCCTGAACATAGAAAGGTGTCTTGGGAGAAAAAGAACCTTTCTGCTACCATGCTGCTGACCATGCAGAAGAACATGACCATGGACCATGCAGAAGAACAGAAAGGTACTTATGGAGAACCAAGCTTTATGAATAACCTGTTCATGACAGGAATCCCAAAGGAGGGAGAGAATTTTAGAACTATTTCAGTGACCCAAAGGAGGCTGTGACTCTGTGTACAAAACTGAGAGAGCAACCCCAGACTAGCCTGTGTGGTGTAGTGGTTAAGAGCATGGGATTGGGACTCAGACGACCTGGGTTCTAGTCCCCGCTCAGCCATGGAAACAACTGGGTGACTTTGGGCTAGTCACAGACTCTCAGCCCAACCTACCTCACAGGGTTGTTGTTGTTGTGGGGATAAGATGGAGGAGGAGAGATGAGGTAAGCTGCCTTGAGCCCTTTGGGGAAAAGGCAGGATATAAATCGAAAAATAAATAAAATAGCCTACAGAGCAGAAGGGGTAATAGCTGGTGTCTTTTTTCCAGGATTAATGCAAAAGAAGCCGGCACATTCCTTGCTCCAACCAGCAACTCTCTTGATCCATCACCTGCTTGCTTACCTGCTGACAAGGTAGAACTGCAGTGGTTTCCCCCCCTTTGCCAGACTGCTCCAAGGCCTCTTCCACTCACTGGGAAGCACTGCTGGGGAGAACACATTTAGGCTAGTAGGCTGAGTTGGCTCCCAGACTGAAATGCTGCTCTTGCTGTACTTTATCACTTTAGATTGCTGGGGTGCAAAAACCAATTTTAAAAAGCAACAATATATCCATCACAAAGAAACTATCTGGACCAATAATGTGACTTTTCGACTGGCCTTCTCCTTGACTGAGACTGGTCAATATGTGACACCAGTGCTTCATTGGCTGCCCTGGTTCCTGACCTGTTTCTACACCCAGTTTAAGCATCACTGTCGAAATTTAAATCCCTAAAAAGCACCAGCCCAAAACATCTACAGATGAGGTAAGCAACTTCCAAGAATCAGCCAGGCAGCATTGCTCTCTTGGGTTTCTTCTCCCTGGGTTTCTTCTCCCCTCCCAAATTGCCCTGCCTCCCAAATTTGATGGGAGGCTTCTGAGTAGGTAATTCTGCTTCCAAGGAAGTTACCATGGCTTGTTTTCTTCCTTCTGCTGTGATTACACTGGAAAATTTGGGAGCTCAGGTGCAAAAATGGTTGTTTGCTGTATGTGTGCTTTCTATTCTTTTTGGATTGTGCAATTTGTCCATAGAGCATTTGTGATTGGGTGAACTAAAAAGAAACATAACTAAATATGTAGAAAAGATTTGAGTGTGGGAGCATCGATCCAGGGGATCTGTGTACAAATCTACAGCCAAAAGTGGAACAGGGCAGCATGGTTCAGCTCAGCGTCAAAGGGACCAAACCAAGCCCAAACAGTCCCTAGTTCTCCTTCCTAGAATGTCTATTTTAATGTGGTACAAAACGTGAATAAACTATCTGCAGTAACTTGCTGTTTAGGGAACAGAATTCTGTAGATTAGCTTTTGTATACAATATACTTAAAAACAGAGAGCAAATGTTTCAGCTGTGGGTCATGGTCTGTGGATTCACACTGCACTTAGCTAGATCAAAGATCCAGCATTAGATTAGGATCAATATTGCATATTGCAGCAAAAAATGGCTGGGAATACTCTGTCATCCATGTTACATTTCAGGGGGAACAGCAGTCATGAATGCGTAAGAAAGTCAATTCCATTAAGAAGCAATTTCTTTAAAAGATGAGAACTATGCTTAGAATTTACCTGTGATCCTCTTGCTTTTGAAAGAAGCATGTGGGAGATGCCTATGTCTCATAAATGTCACAGAGCTCCATGTCCAAAGACCAAAAAAACAGAAGTATTTTTTCCAAGACCTCTATGGAAATGCTATTTGTTACTGGACACTCTCAGGCAAAAACAGGCACTACTTTAAATGTAACATCTCTTTTAATGTTTAAAGTTGCGACAAACCTTATATTGTGAGCCGTCCTGAGGCTGTGTAGCAATGGGGACGGCATATAAAAACTTTAAATAAATAAAAATAAATATATCTCCCCTAACCCCCCATGCTAGAATTCTAATCCTGCCCCTACTATAGAGAAGCAATAAGAATAACAACAACAGATATATACATTAATAGTAATAAGAAGACATAACACTGGCATCAAGAGCTGAAGTGGTTTTTGAGCCACAGAAGGAAATGTACACACTGGAGTTTCACTGTTTGCAAATACTGTGTTGGCTAAAATCTTTAAGCAAGTGAATTATAAGTGGAAATCATGAGCCAAAGTCATGAACTAAGGAAGTGGCCAGAAGTTGCTTGACGTCTGTAACGCGCTCTACGTGGGGCTGCCCTTGAAGACGGTCCGGATACTTCAATTGGTTCAAAATAGAGCTGCCAGGCTGCTGATGGGAACTGGACATTATGCTCACATGACTCCAGTTCTCCGTCAGCTTCACTGGCTTCCCATTGAAGTCCAGGCCCAATTCAAGGTGTTGGTGATGACCTATAAAGCCCTAAACGGCTTGGGTCCTGGTTACCTGAAGGAGCGCTTACATCCATATATGCCCAGCCACCCCTTGAGATCAGCAGGAGAGGCCCTCCTCCGGGAGCCCTCAGTGAAGGAAATAAGGAGGGTGGCTACTCGGAGGAGGGCTTTCTCAGCGGTGGCGCCTCAGTTATGGAATGCGCTCCCCAGAGAGGTCCGCCGGGCGCCGTCATTATTTGTTTTTCGGCGCCAGGCGAAGACCTTTTTATTTAAGCAGCATTTTAAATGTTAATATTATTGAATTTTATTCGGCCAGGGCGGCTTATTTTATTTTACTGTATATATTTTAATTGTTATTGTTTTAATGTATTTTGTATTTGATGTTGTAAGCCGCCCCGAGGCCTTGGCAAGGGGCGGCATAGAAATGTTTTAATAAATAAAAAATAATAAATAAACTGACCTGACTTCTTCACGATGTTCACACCACCACATGTTCCAAATTCTGACTACGAAAATCTCACTTCCTTTACTGTATTTCAAACCTGAGGAGAGTGAGAGGCAGCTAATACCTTTATATTTAATTATGAGGCTTACAGAAACTCAGGTGCTTTGAGGGTCTAATTTGGCTCAATTAAAGTAATGTCTGAGGAGATTTGCTCTCAGTAGAAATGTTTAGCATGAAAAATTATTTATAGTTTGCATCTCTCTCTCTGTGCAATGAAACAATAGAGGATTGTATTTTAGCCACTCAGTGAATCAGGCTTCCCCACCCTGGTGCCTCCCAGAATTGTTAGCTGCTTATCCCCAGCAATAGGGAATGGCACAGTGTTTGCTCCAAAGTAGGTCCCTTGTGTTCAGTGGGGCATATTACCTAACACAGCCGTTTTTCCTCCAGACTTTTTGAACTTCAGCTATCATCCGCTCCAGCTAGCATGATCACTGGTCAGGAATCCTGAGAACTGTAATCCCAGCCCATCTGGAGGGTACCATGTTGGGGAAGAATGAGTTATGAACTCATTCACATGAAAGGACCCCATATAGCATTTTTGCCCATCTAACCCAGTACCATCCAATCACACATCATTGGCCCAAGCATGCAACAGGGCACACTCTGATTTTTTTTTCCTACCTGGGCATGGGGAGAGTGATCTGAAGGTGGGAAACTTGGGACCCATCTCTTCGTCATGGTCAACTCTCTACCCACAGAGATTAGACTAACAATGCTGTTTCCCCTCTGCTGGCATAGCGGGGAAGATGTTGGGCCTATTAAGATGTTCTACCTCCCAGAGGGCAGTGGGTCCAGAGGGTTCACAGAGGGCTTAGAGATGTGTGTTTCCAGCTGCTATGACTAGCCATCCTGCCAAGACCCTATTTAATATCTGGAATACAGTTATCACAGCTGAATCAAGCAAGATACCCAGAACACAACCTAGTCAAGTTTTCTTGGATGAGTTTCCACTAGAATGGCTGAAGGAAGTCGACAAGGTACTTGAACATATTTGTGCAAACATGTCTGAGTTGGATCACTGACCCTTTTAGCTAATAAAGGTAGCAGGGAGGGAACAACTAGCTGGGCCAGAGAGGTGATTATCTTTACTTTACAGGACAGAGTGGTCCTATGCTACCTGAAACAGGTGGAGATGAAGCTGCTCCTGAAGAAACCATCTCTTGGCCCAAGAAGATCTTAATAGTTTTAGGTCAGTGACAAATAACCCCTTCCTGGGCAAGGTGCTTGAGCAGCTGGTGGCCAGTCAGCTCCAGGCACTCTTGGATGAGGCTGATCATAAGGATCCATCTGAGTTACAGTTCAGGACAGGTTTTGGCACAGAAGCATAACTGGTCTCCCCATATGATGAGCTATGCCAGGAGAGTGTGGCCCCGTTGGCACTCTTTGATCTCTCAGTGGTTTTTGAAACCACTGACTGTGGTATCATTTCAGGCCAGCTGGTTGAACTGGAGGTAGGGGATATAACATTACAGTGGTTCTGCTCCTACTTTGAATAGCCAGCTGCAGAAAATGGTGCTTGGGGGATACTGCTCATTGTCTTGGACTCTCCAGTATGGGGTACCTCAGGGGTGGATCTATTGAACATTTACATGAAATTGCTGAGTGGGTTCATCCAGAGATTTGAGTGTCCTGTCATTGGTATGTTCTCCTTCTTTTCATCTTCAGCAGGCGAGGCTGTGAATGTGCTATTAAAAAAGTCCTCAAACTTTTTGAATAGGGGGCCAGTTGAAAGGTGCCAGGGATGGGCACGGGCCGCCAAGGCGGTGCGGGTGGGGGGCATGCATGGGCAAGCTGGCTCCTCAGGGCCGGCTTGCTCACAAGGAGATCGGTTTGGACTCGCTCAGAGAAAAAGATGTCCCGGCAAGGCGCCGGCTTGCTTGCAAGAAGATCCTTTTCTCCGAGCGAGTCCAAAATGATCTCCTTGCGAGCAAGCCGATAAATGGGCATGGCGGGCCGGATCCTGCCTGCGGGCCATACTTTGAGGACCCATGTGCTAGACAGTGTCTGGCTGCAACAGTGGATAATATGGGGGTAAACAAACTGAAGTTCAGTCCAGACAAGACTAGGATGCTGTTCGTGGGTGGTTCTTCTAACCAAATGGAGGAAATTCGATCTGTTTGATATTGGGTTGCATTCCCCTTGAAGGAACAGGTTCAGAGCTTGAAGTTGCTCCATGAATCATTTCTGTCACTTGAGGCCCAGGTGGCCTCAGTGGCACTGAGAGGCTTCTACTCTCTTTGGTGTGTGGCTCAGCTATTCCCCCATCTGGAAAGGATAGCCTGATTTCAGTAATCTACACTCTGGCAAGCTATAAACTGGTTTGCTGCAGTGCACTCTACGTGGGGCTGCCCTTGAAGACCTTTTGGAAGCTGCAGCTTGTGCAAAATGTCACAGCCAGATTAATAACAGGGGTCAGAGGGTTTGAACAGGAAACACCGATTCCGGCCTGTTTGCATTGGTTGCTTATATGCATCCAAACATATGCTTCTTTTGCCTCCAAGGTGCTGGTTTTAATCTATAAAGCTGTACATAGCTTGGGACCACAATACCTAATGGAAAACCTCTCCCAGTCGCAATCTATGTGGACACTCTGTTCAAGTTCTGGGACCAGTGTCACCTCTGATGTACTTTCAGGTGGGGGCAACAAGGGATTTTTCGGCGATGTGTCCCCATTATGGAACAAGCTCCCCACTGAGTCCCACCTGGCACCAACCTTTTCTGCACCGGGTTAACACTGTTCTCTATGACAGTGCATATCATTTGTTTGATACTATATTGGAGCATTATGTCAACTTCTTAACAGGTCTTGTGATGTAATACTGTAAGCTATTGGGGCTTTTTAAATTTGGCTTTTAAATGTTGTATTGCATTTTTATTATCTTTTAGTATTGTTTAGCATTTTCTATGCATTTTTTCGGCTGAGGTAAGCCACCCAGAGAGTTTCAGCAATTGGGCAGTATAGAAATATTCTTCTTCAGCATCATCCTCCAGCCCTCCCCAAGCGCCAGGCTCGGGCTGCTCTGTGTGCAGCCCATGTGTTGTATACCTGAGCTATGTGGGACCTCATACTTGCACTCACTGTTGCCATGCAGGCTGGCTGAACCAAGGCTAGGGAAAGAGCTCCAGTGAACATGGCTCCTGTGTGCTTCTGGGATTCATCTCTTTCTTACTTCTGGAATAGTTAATCCAATGCTTACAAAGAAAACATGCAAAGAGTGTATCTGACATAGCTTTATATATCCTACGTCTGATTAAGTGCTCTACAAGGTCCACTTAATGCTGAAATGCTCACTGAGCAATGAGACCCTCTGGAATGTACACAATATTTTGTTTCTTTATAATTTTGAACATGCACAATCCTTAAAAGTGATATAAAAAGAGATTCCCTCTAATTCGTGTTGTGGTGTTCTCCAGAGCTTTAAATGAGGTAAAATGATATCTAAGCCAGTTTATGTTACTAGCAGTTGGAATGCTTTGAAGACTTAAGGTTTAAGATTTAAGGGTTTGCGCAGAAAAGAACAAAAAAAGGGTAATTTTTATCTTAAGATAAACATTTATTCAAATACAGTGCTTGGATTGTAAGCTGCAAATGCTTTAGGACTTTTGAAGGATACGGCAACAGTGAAACAAATCTCCCAGCATTCCAGAGTTGACACAGCAAAGAAAACTAATGAAGCAGTCCATGGAATGAACCCACTAAATCCGTAATCTTGTGCACCCTTTATTCTGGACTTACTTCTGAGTAAGCTCTCAGAGAATCAAGCTTCATTACATTTATTTGGCATAGATAAAAAGTTTAACCAAAGAGCAGCACAATGGGTTAATTGTCATCATCTTTTTCTGGTTTCCCTCCCCTCTCCACAAAAGTAGTAACAGCAGCAGCCCAGACAGTTTCTTAAGGCTTTTCTGGCTCTTCTGTGCCCTTTATTTGATCATCTGCCAAGGCCTTTGAACAGTGCCAAATCAAACAGCACAGCTCTATAAGTTGGGTCTTGGGAGCTACAGAATTCAGCTGCAGAAGTTCAATACAGGATGGGAAAGGTACAATTATACCGGACTTCCTGGACTTTAGATTTCAGAGTGCATAACTTTAATCTTACCTTATAAGTCTCTCAGCTGGGAAGTCCACAGATAAAATCACACAAATGCTTTATCTGGTATGGATCCTAAGCTCTGTGCACCTAAATTATGCTGACAACATATGAAATTAGTACTGTCTTTCCTTTAAAGTTTGGAGTTAACTAAGATACTAAAATGCTCTGGAGGCATAGCTAAGACTTATTTATACAAAGTTTCATTATATACCAGATGCATCCTCAGTAAATAGAATGCACACATTCCATGCAAAAATGTACAGAAAATGTCTGCACTAGAACCACTACTCACATTTCTCTTTGTATCTGCAGTAATCTTTATGTACTTCCATCTCAGGTGATGAGGTATACTACTGGGGTAGATTTTATTTATTTGTTTGTTTGTTTGTTTGTTTGTTTGGATTTATATCCTGCCTTTTTCCTACAAAGGGCTCAAGGCAGCTTACATCAATCTCCTCCTCCATCTTATCCCCACAACAACCCTGTGAGGTAGGTTGGGCTGAGAGTCTGTGGCTGGCCCAAAGTCATCCAGTTGGCTCCATGGCTGAGCCGGGACTAGAACCCAGATCGTCTGAGTCCCAGTCCCACGTTCTTAACCACCACACCACACTTATTATTATTATTATTTTCCATTTCTATACCACCCATAGCTGAATCTCTCTGGGTGGTTTGCAACAAAGTATAAAAACAATAAAATATAATAGAAAAAAATAAACTAGTATTAAACTTTAATCCAAACTTTAATCCAAAAATTAAAAGACAATAAGCAATGTCTGGGTGTTGACATGTGTGGAAACATTATTCACTTAACTATTCCTTTTACAGAACAACTTGGGCAGACAGGAAGTGGGAAGAGATTCTTGCTTCTGCAATTACCACATCCATAGCTCTGTTATCTCTTCTCCCAGTGACTTCAACAGAAGGAAAATAACTTCACCAGCACCAGGAGTAGTTTTGGGCCATTTCTGTGGTAATGCTGGGGGAACAAGGGGCTTTTGAATTCTCTGAATCCACAGCCACCCCAGCATTCCCCCAGAATAACCTGTTCTGCCCTCCCTGCAAGATGAATATCTATACCCCTGAAGGTTTCTACAGATATAAGGAGCATGTGAGAGAGAGATCTGGTAGCATAGGAGTAGGTGTTATGCTCCCTTTGGATCTCATTCTCCATCAACAGAAACATTGACCTGCTGTAGGACAATGGCCTGAATTAGATTGGGGTGAATTATCATACATAAGCACTTGTAGCTATAAAATAAAATAAAATCAACATGCACCTTTCACCGCATTTGTCCAAACCATTTAAATTGCATTTTAAACTGAGGAATGTTTTTAAAGGTAATTTGACAGACCAATATGACAAGAGGGTCTGGTAGGAAAACTGAAAACATTGGCCTTTGCTAGTACCAAGTAATACATGTATGTTCTCACAAACCCTTTGCAAGGTAAGTCTCAATTGTTCCTGCTTTAAGATTAGAGAACTAAGACTAAGATTCATGCAACGTGGCAGCCCTTTGATGGTGACAAGCCACAGTGGGTTTTCATGCAGCGCAAGCCACTTTCAGAGGGTGGCTTGTTTGAAGGCAACAAGTTGACCTGACAACCCATGGCTTATCCCAGGAGTTGTCCTGTGCATGATGAAATGTGTTGTCTGAACCTCAACAACTGACTCCATCATGGCCACTGGGAGGTGGCTAGTGAGTTGCTTGGCAAGAGCAGCAAACCCCCCTTGCCACTTTTGCAACGCTTGCGCAGGCCCCCGCCAGCTCGAGGGTCAATCATCACCGCCTCAATTGTGAGCCTTTTTCACTCACCATGGCTTCCCCCTCCCCCTTCATTCTTTCTCCACCTGCTCCATGAATAGTTAGACCGGGTACTCTGGACACGGTAGTGAACAGATTCTGTATGACAGCAGGTACCCACCCAGGACACTGCCCAGGTAAGGCTTCCCATATCTGGACACGTGGAACTGTGCAGCACTGCAGTTGTGTACGAAAGAAAGCAGGCAAGCAAGCTACACATCTGGAGCAAAAAATAAATAAATTCTTGAAAAGCTACCGTGGCCAGAGAGTATCAATTGAGTGCTGTTTGAGGCTTCTGGGAAAAATAGTAAAGGGGGACAGGCAGTGGTGAGAAAGGGCTCAAGATTGTAGCGAGGGAGAGGAGTCAGGTTGGTGGTCCTACTGGGGTATTCCCCCCGATACCAGTGGGAGGACTGGGAGGGAGGGGGGCAATCATCTGCCAGGTGAGGCATATCATCTGCCAGGCTCAAAGGTTAAACAGGGTTGGTGTAATGTGTGAAGGCACCCTAGGTTATAGTTACTAGCACAAGGTCATGCTACATGAACATGAGAGCAAAGCACAGATGTATTCTGAATTATTCCAAGTAAAGCTGGATGCTTTTATCAGGGAATGCTCTGGTTTTTATGAAACCTGGATGACCTTTCCTTCCCTTATAATGCTAAGCTTTGTTGTAAGTACCACCTTTACTCAAGGAGCTTCGCTTAGGACTCACTACTCCAAGAACAAAATAACAGAAAATAAAGCTTCTAATCGAGCTTGCTTCCCACCCCCTTCCACTCTTTTGTAGTGTTTTAGTGTTCAGACTCAAGTCTTTTCTACAGAAGATCAATGCTGAACTTGTTTGCATTTACAGGGCTAACTTTACAATTGGTTTAGGTTCTTGGATGTACACAGGGGTCAGTGCAGTTGGAAGAGCTTAGAGGGAAACAAAATCTTCTACCTCTTTGTGTTTGAATTGGGAAAATTGAGTTTAGTGAAGAAATGTCCACTTTTCTTTTCAGAGACAGAGTATGTTTTCTTTTAACTGCAGCAGTTGCCCTTTATTCATAATTTTCTGTCAATTTTAAGAGCCCGCAAATGTTATCGGTTTCCATTTTGACATTCAGTTGAGAAATAGGATGTTACCACCTTTGTCTTCAGAAAGTTTTATGAATATTAGGAACAGCCTGAGAGGACATTCGGGCAGCTTCTTCCCAATTGTTACTTAAGACCGGTGTGTCCTGAGGGAAAGCAGAAGAGGAGGCCATGTAGCATGTGCCATCAGCTCCTGAAGAGACTTCCAATCAGGAGCAGAGAACTAAATTTTGGTGTTTGTGTCTCTGGTGAAAAGTCATAAACCACCTTAGGTGCTTTAGCAGAAAGGTGATCTTGAAATGTAATCATATTATATAATGCTACCATATTATTTTTATCATATCATCGTATATCATGATGTTTTTATCATCAGTGCTATCATTTTAAACACCAGACACTCCCAAGACCGTGATAAGAAGGTACACTGGAGGTTGGGTTCGGAATTATTTCTATGGAGCTACTTTCCCCAAAGCACGACTGCGACACCTTGCAATCAAACATCAGAAACTTGAATGCTGAACAAACTTGAGGAAGAAGGAATGGGAGCTCTCTAGGATGACTGTACAAATTGTGTTCAACATCTTTCCCAAAATCCTAACTGCAGTCAGTTCTTCTAGTTTTCATCATTGTTAATGCATTTTTGCAACTTAGGATGCAATTCAATGGCTGCTAGACAGAGCCAAATATATGGAATGCTAGCTCCAACCTGGAAAACTCCCTTCAAGGTCAGATGTAGGAATGAGCAGACAGATTAATAAACAGGACCTGCAGCTCCAAACACATCAGACTAGTTCTGGCCTCTTGCATTGGCTGCCTTTATGCTTCCAGTCCCAATTCAAGGTGCTGGTTTTAACTTATAAAGCCTTACATGGCTTAGGACCACAAAACCTATCAGAATCCCTCTCCCAATCACACTCTACCCGGACACTACACTCAACTTCTGGGGCCTTCCTTCAAGCGATAACTGTGAGGGAGCTGCAGAGGGTGGCAACAAAAGGAACAATTTTCTTGGTGGTACCCCCCACCCCCAGTCTAAGGAATATCCCCTTCACTGTGCCCTGGATGGCAGCCCTCTTTTATAAAGCTTTTAAAAACTAACTTGGTCACCCAGGGCTGGGGAAGATCACCAGATGCTTTGCAGAGTCGCTCTTTTTGTTGTTGTTCCTTGTTACTGTCCTTCTACTATCTTTTCCTGGGTTCTAAAAACATTTTATTGTACTTTTGCCATCTGTTTTTATGGACTGTGTAAAATGTCCAGACAGCCTAGGCTGTGGGGTAGTATAGAAATAAATAAATGAATAAAAAAAATTAGATGGCCCAAATCAGCTGTTTTGAGTGTTTTGCAGGAAGAAGCATGGTGACCATGTAATCAGCCTTCGTTAGCTTACTCATCTGTCTTAATTTACCATTTCTTTATATTCCTCTGTGCATTTTGTTAGAACTGTTCATAAAAATTGCATTATTTTTTAAGTCAGTGTAATGGTATTGCTCAATCAAAGGCCACTTTTTTCTCCCAGGGACAAGCTAAACATTCTTGGCTTATTTACTTCAGTAGACACACACATGGCCCTGATTTGGTTTAGGACCATGGAAATTTAGGAAGAGGGGATTAAGATCACTATCCTTTGCCTTTTTTAATCCAAAAAAATCCAGCCCCTCCCACAGGGATTAAAAAATGAAAAGAAGTCTCCAGTTGAATCAATAAGGCCAGCACGGATAGCTCTGCTATTTGTGATGTGAAGGGGGCATGGTATTTCAGGTGAAAATTGTAAAAACTTAGGGGAAAATCCTCCTCTCCTGAAGCACCACGGCCACAATTCAGATCAGGGCCATCGGCATTTACACAAAAGTAAGGAAAACTGGAGCATCTGTTACGGAGGTGATGGGTAGAGCATGCAGTCTGGCCCTTAGCTGGTTCGTGTATGGCCTTGGCATGATGTAGGGTGAAGGCAGGCAGTGGAGCCAAGATGGAGAGCACTGGGAAGGCTGAAAGAGAGCCTGAGGGATGGAATGCTGCCAATGGGTGCCTTGCATGACAGAGCTTTCCAGCGAATGTGCAGCAACAGGAGGACCTGTTCTTCTTCTTCCTGAACATGACCCATGAGAAGCCCAACAGCCCACCTGCTGGGGTCTGGGTTTCTCCCTCCACACATGCAAAGCAACAGACTGTTCCTTTGCACAAGCTCTTTGTTCTCCAAGTCTATCCAGTAAGCACAATCATTGTAGTTTGAATCTCTGAGCATGCACAGAATAGTTTGTTGCATTCAAGCAGTTACTTTCAAGCACCCTCCTTTTGAGTAGCCCTGGGCCCCCTCTCTCTGGGAGGGCCCTTTTGGAGGCAGGCAAGCCTCTTTTCGGTACACCACCCCTCCATTCGTCCAGCCCTTCTCTCCCAGTGAAATGTCCTGGGAGCAAGATCTTGCCAGGCTCACTCGGTTCCCCTCCTACACCCACGCTTGTCAGTTGTAGATTCTGGCTATTCTCTGAGTCCATCTGAATACCTGGAGAGGGCAGTCTTGAGATAAGCCCTTCCACTTCCCCCATTCCAATGGCTGGGGCCCCTTGTTCCCCGCCCCCCCCCCCCCCGCTCTTCATCTTCCCAAACAACCATCCTTTTCATTCTCAAACACAAAGAATTGCCTTCATTTATACCCAGCTACCTGCACTGGAGGCCCTACTTGTGCGCAAAGTAATTAGGACAGCAGCCACGAGGGACAGTGCCTTGGGCAGAGGCTACCCTACTTGAGGAACTCGCTTCCAATGGATGCCTGCCAGGCCCCATCCTCAGAGGCCCTTAAGCGAGCCTGGAAACCTTACCTGTTGACCTCCAGTTAATAATCATCAGGACTTCATGAGCTGCCATGATGGTATTTGATTGTAATGGTTATTGCTGATTTTACTGTGGTTTTATTGTTTCTTTTGGGTTTAAATTTATGCTAGGCTGCCTTGAGAGGGATTGGCCTAGAAAATGGCTTATAAATCTTTTAAATAAATGAATCAAATTCAGTACTTGGGTGGTCAGGGGGCAATGACAGAGAGGGAAGGGAGGCAGTAAGGACAAAGATGCAATAGTTAATTTTGTTTTGTATTTGTTTCTTGAGTTATAGGTCAGCTCATCTATGGGAGCTAATGTATTTAACATCTGTGCAAAAGCAGTTAAAATGAGATAAATGATCCTAACAAAGGTTAAAACTCCACTCATCCCAGCCAGCTTAAATTACAGTCTCTTGCACTACATGAAACTGCTAAATCAGAATATATCAAGAGGGTTGGTTCAACTCTATTAAATTGTCATAAAGCCTTCATTTACAACTATGGATATTAACCAATTTAAATGCCAAGATTTTGACTTTCTGAACAAGAAAAGCTGTTCTACATGGGAGGCCTCCCAAAATTTTGTGAATGGCCATGCCCCCAAGGTAGCCATTTTGTGACTAACTTTGTTCCAAGCAACCATTTTATAACTAATTACAGTCCTTACTGCATCCATTTTGTGGTGACACCAACAGCATTTTCCATTGGGCCTAAAAGGGTTGGGGACTTTTAGACTACAAAATGATCAGTGAAAAGTGTATATAAGGCTTTTATAAACTGACTGTATGAAAGCTAAAAACAAAGCCTATACCAACTAAGGAAAATCAAATCATTTGTGATGCGACCCTTCTTATTGAAACAAAAGCCAAACTATTTAAAAGGTTAGTTAATGAATTTGATATTGCTATTACATTGTTATGAGTTATCTCTGATTTATGGCAACCCTAAGAATGAATACCTTCCAAAATGCCCTGTCTTTTATAGTCCTCAGCAATTGTAAACTTGAGGCTGTGACTTCCTTTATGGAATCAATCTATCTCCTCTTCTACTACTGCATTTGACCTCTACTAGCATTATTGCCTTGTCCAGTGAGTCTTGCCTTCTCATGATCTGCCCAAAGTATGACAGCTTCAGTTGTATTATTTTTGCTTCCAGGAAATGTTCTGCCTTGATTTGATCTAGGATCCACCTGTTTGTCTTTCCGTTAGTCTAGGGCAGGGGTCGGCAACCCGCGGCTCCGGAGCCGCACGTGGCTCGAATCCCTCTGCTGCGGCTCCATTGCTCAAAATACACATCACAGCTGCCGATCTGTGACCCACGCCGGCACAGCACAGCTGCTGATCTGTTTCATAAATGCAACACACTATAGTTTTTTTATACATAGCATAAAGGTAAAAAATGATATATGCAGTGTTATTTTCATTTTAGAGGTCAAAAGAGTTTTGCGGCTCCCAGTGTTTTCTTTTCTGTGGGAAACGGGTCCAAATGGCTCTTTGAGTGTTAAAGGTTGCCGACCCCTGGTCTAGGGTATTTGAAAAGCTTCTCCAGCACCATGTTTCAAATGCATTGCTTTTCTTCCTCACAGCTGTCTTCACTGTCCACCTTTCACACCCAGACATAGTTACTTGGGATACAACAGTATGGATGATCTTGGCCAGTGAAATGCCCTTGCCTTTCATGATCTTTTCTAATTCCTTCATTGCTGTCCTTCCAAGTCACAGTTGTCCTCTAATTTCATGGCTGTAGTCTCCAATTGAATTGTTGACTGAGCCAAGTTATACAAAATCATATCGTTGTTTTTCATTGTTGACAGTAAAATTCTGCAATTCTTCTATAGTCATGATTTTTGTTTTTGTAAAATTCAACAGCAGTCATGCCTTTGTACTTCCTTCTTTCACTTTCATCTGGAGTCATTTCACATTACTGCTTTCTGCCAGTAATACGGTATCATCTGCATAAATTACTGATGCATGTTCTACCAATTTTCACTCCTTCCTTTGATCCTAATCCAGCTTTCCTTATGATATGTTCTGCATACAGATTGAACAGATAGAGAGATAAAATACATCCTCATCTGACCCCTTTACATATAGGAAACCATTCTGTTTCTGCATATTCTGACCCAACACTAGTTTCTTGCCCACAATAGGACACACATCAGGTCAATCAAGTATTGAGGTGCAACCATACGTTTCAGGACCATCCATAGCTTCTCCTCTGCCTGCCTGCTTTCAGCGCTGCATCCTGCTTGACGCAGGCCAGTATGGAGGCTAGCTGTGCCCTTCCCCTGATGTTTTGCATCTCAACTCCAGTCAGCATCACATTCACAAGGGGAACATTGAGGAGGCAGGGAGAGACAGCTCAACAAGAGCCAGCTGGGAGCAAGGAGCCATGCCACACTGTGGCCTCAAAGACCAGGCTTTTTTCTCGGAGATGCAGCCAAGGGTGGCTGCCTTGGGAGGTGGCCATTTGCACCCATTCATGCCCCGTTTAGGGCTCTTTTGGGAACTGTTTGGGCTACCCTGCTGTGTTGTGGTGTAGGGGAGAAGTTGAGATGGGGTTGTGCTGATTGTTTTTTCAGCCAATTTGTGCAGATGGGTATGGGATTTTGAGTGGTAGGGGGTTATAGTTTTATTTCATTAGTTAACATCATGTACTATATTATTGTATTAAGTAACTTTGTTTTGATTTTGTATTGCTCTATCGCTAATATTGTATTTGAACTTGTATTTGCTTTGATTATACTATTTGTTTATACTGATTCTGTATCTTCCCCTTAATGTAAATTCTTTGATTATATTATTGTATTTGCACTGATTTTGTATGTTTGCATTGTTGTAAGCTGCCAGATAGCCCTGTTGGCTACGGGGCAGCAAACAAATGTAATAAATCAAATCAAATCAAATCATGATCCAGAAATGCAAAGCTTTGCTGTAATCTGTAAAGCAAAGGCTGATTGTCTCCTGAAATTCTTTGGTGTGCTTCAAGTAGCCAACATATATTTACAACATGATGCCTACTGCATATTCCTTTTTGGAATCCAACTTGGATGTCGGACATTTCTATTGGGGGATATTCTTTGTTGCAACACCTTAAGCATCACTTTACTTGCACAAGAAATTAGTGCAATGGTCCCATATTTGCTGTATTCTTTTGTATCTCCTTTCTAGAGGTTTAGGATATATATTGAAGGTTTCCAGTCTGTGGGCCATTGTTCAATTTTCCATATTTGCTGGCATATTCTTGTTAGGATTTGGAATGATTCAGTCTCTGAAGCTTGGATATATAGTTCTGTTGGTATCCTGCCTACTCCAGGTGCTTTATTCCTTCCACATGCTTTCAGAGCTGCTTTCACTTTCACAGACTACAGACCCTTCCTTATAGGAGTCCTCTTCAAAAGAGTCTCTCGTCCTTTTATCTCTTCTGTGTAGGGCTTCCAGACATTGCTACAAGCTTTCCTTTATCTTCTTCAGGTAAGATAGGGTCCCTGTTGGTCTTTTGCATTCCTAATCTAGGTTTGAATTTCCCTTTGATTTCCTGGATCTTCTGGAAGAGATCTCTTGGTTTTCTTCTTCTGATGTTCTCTTCTATTTTTTGCACTAGTCATCGTAATAGTCCTTTTTTTTTTACTCTATGTGATAACCAGTGAAAAGTTGCACTTAGGATTCCGCCCCTATTTTTGTCAGCTTTTGCCTCTGTCCATAGCAATTAGTCTCTTCCTTCTGTCATCTATCTAGGCTTTTTCTTTCTTTTTGCTGCACAAATTGTCTTCTGGAATTCCTCCCTAATAATGTTTCCGGTTTCAGTCTACAGTTCTTCTGGTTCATGGTCAGTTGAGTTCAGTAATGCAAATTTGTTCTTTATATGGACTTTAAATTCCTCAGGAATGTTATTTAGGTTGTATATTGGCAATATGCTTCTGTTAGTGATCTTTTTCAGCTTTACTCTGATTTTTGTTATTAAGAGTTCATGATCATTACTGCAATCTGCTCCTGATTTTGTTTTAGCAGCAGGAATACAGTGTCTCCATCTTCTACTTCCAATTACATAGTTTATTTGATTCATGTGCTGGCTATCTGATGATGTCCATGGATACAGTAATCAGATTGCCTGAAGTATGTATTTGCAGATTGTTGACTTCACAGGATTCTATAAACCTTTATCCTGCTTTCTTTCTGACTTGTAGGCCAAATTCTGCCACACCATGAGAGGTTGCTTTGCTTCCTGCTTTTGTGTTCCAGTCACCTATAATTATCAGTATGTCTTATTTTGGTGTTATCAATTTCCTCTGGAACACCTGCATAAAAGATTTTGATTTCTTCTTCAGCATCTGTTATTGGAGCATGGACTTGATGGTTAAGCTGATAGGTTTTCTGTGAGTTCTGATTAATATGATTTGGTCAGACTTTGCATCGTAGCCCTTTAGTGCTTGTGCTACATCTTTCCTCAGAATGAGAATCACTCCATTTCTTCTGGGTCTGTCATTTCTAGAGTAAAACACTTTATGTTTGAATGAAAATGTCCCCTTGTGCAGCATCAGACTTCCCTTTCGTCTTTGTGCATGTCAGTCACTAGACTTCCTTTCAGCCTTGATCTAGTTGCATCATTAGCAACAGTGCTATTTGTACTTGTTCTTTGCTCTTCCCTTGTAGCTTGTTGAGTGCCTTCCAGCCTGGAAGTCTCATCTTCTGGCACTCTTATTTCACTTTGTATTGTTTCAGCATAGGTTTTCAAGGTAAGAAAAATCAGAAGCAGTTTTCCATCGGCATCTTCTGTGCAGTACTAACTAGAATTGGCTTGAGCTTCACTGCCGTTATCTGCAAACGATCCTCCACCAGTGTTGCCTTCAACTACTGTTGCTGCCAGGGCTTTTTTTTGTCATAGAACACATCAGAACGCCTTCCGGCACCTTTTTTTTCAATGGATTTTACGAAGTGATTTTGAATCGTAGCAGATCAGCAGCAAACATCATTAACATAGTGCCTGAAGCCTGCTTTTGTGTCTGCTATCTGCTATCTGATAGTGAGATAATGAGGCTGCTCTCCCCTTGGGATGCTGCTCTGCTGCTCGGCTTGGGATTGGTGTGTGTGGTCGCGCGCTTACTGCTGGCGACGTGAGTTCCGGCACTCTTTTTTTTTTTTTTTTACAAAAAAAGCACTGGTTGCTGCCCTTCAGAAGTTTCTCTGCCCCATCACCACAGAGAGATCCATTTTCTTCTGCTGATGTGATCTTTATTCCTGAAGAAGGGAGTGCATGTTAGTCCATTGTCCCTACTTTGACCATTCCACCTTGGCTGATCCTACTAGAAGACCAGCCTAGTGAGAGAGTCAGGCCCCTGGCAACACTCCTCATGGCTTTCCTGACTCTCTCAAAGCCACTCACCCACATTAATGAGTGGATGGTGGGTGGGAGGATTTAATGAATAGAAACTCAGTGTCATACCGCCAGCCCAAGATGACCTGCACTTGACTGAATAATGCTGATGAAGTCAAAAATACTGCTAGCTCATGAACTGGACTTACAGCCTAATAAGTAAAGGCAAAACACATACAGCTGTGCTATGTAATGGACTTGCAATTTTAGAAAGAACTCTTATCTGAAATGTTTCTGAAGGGGAAGTCCTCAAACACACCTTTCCATGGAAAGTATGCTTCCAAAGCTCATGTTTATGCTCCTTATGAGTTCTATAAACAGAAGGCAAGCTGATTGTACATGAACATGAATAGAGGCCTGCTAAATAAGACTTAAGGTCTTCTTGGTCAGCTGCTTCCAGAAAGTTCACAAACAGGGCATGAAGTCAGTAGTCAACCCCCACTACTACCCCTCGCTAGCAGGTCTTAAATGGCATACTGTTTCTACAGCTAGAGCTTCCATTTTTCTGTCATAGCTAGCAGCCATTGATATACCTTCATGATACACCTCCATCTTCCACGAATCTTTCTAAGCCAGAAGCCCTCACAGCCTGTGATCATCACCACTATCTTGTGGAATGAAGATCCCATACATCTCATCATGGCCTGGATCTGGAATTTGCCATCCATGCCTGGCTTCTGATCCAGAAGAGATTTTCATTGACAAAATGTTGATATTTGGGGAGGTGAGCTGGATTTGATTTTCTTCTCCTCCTACTGTCCCTTCCAAAACTATGCTTTGGAAGGGAGTTTGGCGAGGTCCCTCTAGAACAATGTGGATAGTTATGTGGTGAGCTGCAGATGGAAGAAGGAAAGAGTAAAAATTTCATTCCTCCCCACCTGCCAGAATGTCCAATTGCAAGGGAAAATGCTGGATCTTGCTCTATGCGATTAACCATGTTCACTACTTAAGGTGGAAAAAACATTACTTCATGCTTCTCTATCACTTATGGAAATCCCCTTGTAAAATATGAAGAATAAGAACATATACATGACCTATTCTACACATTGGTTACTCTGCTGTACCTACTTTCAGTTCTTTTGCAGAACTGAGATCACAGCACTACATGAAAAGCTTTACCTTTCCTATTTTTCCACTACATAAAGTGTAGGTGGCACTGTGCTACAGCAGAATAATTCTGTTACACAAGTGGAATTTTTTCCTTTCACCTTCAGAAATAATGCTCTATTTTTCCTGATCTACAAGGTACTTGCGAACGTGCTCTAAAGAACCGGCAGCAAAACTGGAGGGTACATCACCATCTAAAGAACCCATAAACATAAGTAAGCAATGATGAATACAAGATAAATGTCCTGGGTAGAAAAGCTCATAATTTAAACCCAGGATTTTAATACAGGCAAGAAAGCTTTAGCTTATAAATGATTGAAAAAGATTTTCTTTCAAACTGAGACTAAATTTAATAAAGAATTAATTACAATGAGCAGTTGAGCATTAAGGAACTCTAATGCAGTTACTAGTCCAGAGCAAACATACAAAAAGTTGTTTATGCTATTTGAACATTTTGTCACTTGTGTAAAGAAATGAAGGCATTTTGAGTCATGTTCAGCTGTCAATTCGTAATAGATGTGAATATTATGAGCTAATTTCATTTAGAGTACAATCCGACAGATGTTAAGGTAGAGGAAAAGTTCTACAGCACCCAGCATTTTCCAGCCTGGCATGTGGCAAGACTGTTTCTTACCTAAACATGCATAGAACTGCACCCCTCATGGAAACCAACATTAAGATAAATTAATCTGGCTATAGAGACTAAAAGTTTGGTCAGAAGGTGTCCTGTGATAGTTAGGTGCCTTTATGGACTGTGGTGTCAGGACCAAAGTGCATGTCTTTAAACAAGCTTGACTTTACCACCATTTTGGGGTGGAGGGAGGCTCTGATCCAAAATGTCCATATTGGGCCCCACTCCAATATCTGCTGACAAATTACCATTTGCTTTAAAACCTTTTGTCCAAAAAACCTGTCCTGGTTAAGCATACTTACTTAAATCTGTGCCTAACATGATGTCTGATTTAGCACAGAGTTTCCATTCCATGTCAGAGATCCATGAACTTGAAGAATTCCTTTTAAGCCTCACTAAAACTACATGTGGCTGCATTCTGTACTTACAGGCTGACTCTGTTGGATAAGCCTGCACCTTTCTGTCAGTCTGCAGCTGACTATGGTATTTAGACTGCCAACCCACCAATCTGACAGGTTCTGTGTTACAAAGGCCTCCAAGAAGCAAACATGCAATGAACAGAGAATAAAGCCTTTCTCAGCCTCTGCTGCTCTTCAGATCTTCCAGAACCCTCGGCATACAGAAAATATAAACAGCAACATAAAAGTCATAATGATGGCTGGAGAACGCTGGGAGCTGCAGGAGTTTTTTTCCTCTCTAAATGTGCACAGGACTGTACCTTTTTGTGGAGACACGACAAAAATGAATAAAGCTGGTGACAAAAATTGATAACCTGCTCCATAGAGACTAAGCAAAGCTGAAGGTTAACTTTGAAAGTGAACTAGGGAGAAAATCAAAGATGGATTAATTATTGGATGATAATAGGGTTCTTGTCACAGCCACACAACTGTTTAGAGAAAAGAGGGTATTGATATCATGCCAAGGCTAGAGTTTTGTGTTGGAATATGGGAAACCCACGTTAAAGTCTTACTTTAGGGGCAAACTAAATGTGTCATGTAAGAGATCTGTGGTTGTTATTTTCCTAAAATTTGCATGAGAGTTGGTATAAATTGGGCAGGAGCCAGGCACTGGTGAAGACAAGGCTTAAGCCTTTTCCCCCATGCCCATGCAGCTAGTCCTGATGAAGGCAGGGGTATTAGCCATGGAGGGGAAATATGTGCAGGTACTTTTCATTTCTATGGCTGATAGCATCTTTGGTAATGCCTGGGTGTTTTTCACTGAAAAATCAACATGGGCCAAGGGTTCAACTTCCCCTCCCAGCACCTTGCCTCTGATCCACATTGTTGCCTTTGCAACTACAGGTAGCTTAGATCATGCAGCTCCTTTAATAAGTAGTTTAGTCTTTAGCCGGGAGAGTAACTGACTGGTATTGCACAAGCTGCTAATCTGAAACTCAGTCTAAATCCCAGTTGTTGTAAGGCTAAAATATTGTTACAATTTCATCAGAAGGAGGATGGCATATAAATATATGAGCATAACTAATAATATTTCAGGGATCCAATTATCATTATACCTGGCTTTCTTTTTCCTTCTTCCTGACCAAAGTCTCCTTTTGCTCCTTTGCAAACATTGAACAACTGTCAAAGAAATTCTGCATTTGAATTTGTGCTTCTGATTTCAAGCTGTTGCAATAAATACATGTGAATATAACTTGGATTTGTGAATATGTTGTTTCTAATTATGCTTTGAGGAAGATGGAAGTTGACGGGGGTGAAGAAGCAACTCAAAATGTTTCCCAGTACACTGTTAATTTTTTTTTTTTTTAATTTTTAAACATGAGGACTAGTAGCTTTAAAAAACCCTGAATTCTCAGGGCTGTAAAAGGAGCCAAGCAGTGACACAGAAGGTCAAGTTCATAGCAGACCATTCATAATTAAGCACTTTAATAACTACAGTGAAGTTTAATACTGCCAAGAGGGATAACTGATGTACGTATAATGAAAATAAACTCCCAAACCAGTAGATCAAGTCCCTCTTGTCCTTAATTGGGCTTGTGAACTGAAAAGGCAAAGCATTTCTTTGAGAAGGTTGCTGCACAGTGGCCTTGAAACTTGTACTAACTGCTCATATGAATCTGAGCTCATTGTTAAAAATGTAAATCATGACCCACAAAGAGAGGATTTAATAGAGAAGAAAGTTAACAGAAACAGTTTCAATCTGTGACCCTCTCTCACAGGCTCTGTGGGCATTGTTACCTCTTTCTCAATCAAACTCAGGTTAGAAGAAGCACTATCTACAGTACTCTGGTGTTACTAAAGAATAGCAGGATGTCAGCAAGTAACCTCAGAAAACCTGTCACTATGCTGAAAAATGCCTGCGGTAGCCCTGACAGCCAGACCAAAGCAACACTTTTTTGAGAGAGAGATAAAAAGAACATACAGTGCAGCTTCTGCATAGCAATGTAAGCCATCCTGGTTACTGTCCAGAGCAAAGTAATGAATTCCAGGAATGTATGCTGCTGCATCCTAACTGGATCTGATGGAAAAATAATACCGTATGTTCCCTGAGCAGGCAGGGCACCAAAGCTTTTTC
Organism: Varanus komodoensis; assembly: GCF_004798865.1. Taxonomy (NCBI): domain Eukaryota; kingdom Metazoa; phylum Chordata; class Lepidosauria; order Squamata; family Varanidae; genus Varanus; species Varanus komodoensis. Next base: position 21,588,784 of record NW_025335468.1, read on the forward strand.
TAGTAAAATTAGTATTAGGGCACTGCAGTAGCCCTGTGGGAGACTAGGAATTGCAGGGTTCTTGCCATCCTCAAAGATATTTCAAGTACCTGAATTTTCAACTTGCTTTTTTTTAAAGTAAGTTTCTAGTCCTTTTATTTATGCGATAAGGGACGGGGGGCGGGGGCTTGAAAACCTGTTCCAGCTTCCAGTATTCTGCCCAATGAATTTAGAGGTACGATGTTGTTTCCCAGGCACATGGTTGTTTCCCTGGCCCATATTTCTTAATTTAGTTTTTTTTATTTTATTAAGGTTTTTATAAGACTAGTAGAATGTACGTTTATTTAGGCTTTTGGCATTTCATGTTGATTTATGATGTCCCCTTGCTTTACAATTTGTCTGGACCACAAAATATTTATGGATAATGGCCTGCACTAAGGTAGAGATGGGGGAAGGTAATGTACCATGTATTTTATTATACACTAGATGGACAACTCTCAGGCCTCGTTCAGGCCTAGCAGAAAGCTACAGTTTTTCATCATATGAACAAGCCACAACAAGCCTTGGGTCACATGCTTCCCCTCCCCTGCTCCCCAGCCATATCTCTTGTGCAGTTGCACGGAAATTCAAAGCATCTTTTTCCTGTTTAAAAAATAACCACAGTTTCAGGTAGCATCCAAACTCAACAGGCATTATTTCTTTAAAGCAGAGGTGGCCAAGTTGTGTCCCTTCAGATGTACTGGCCTACAATTCTCAGCAGCAATAAGCAGCATAGCCAATGGTGAGGGCTGATGGGAGCTGCAAGACAAAACTTCTAGCTTAAACTATGGTTAGTGAGAACAAGCTAAGATTTGAAACCACAGTTTGATTTTGACTGTGGTCAGCAAGCATGGTTTAAATCAACATTTTCTCAAATGCAGGCATCACAAGAAATTACAGTTGATTTAACATCAGAAGAAAAAAATGATCTGTCTTCCTCTGCTTCATGAATGAAGGGGGCTCATTCACACAGTGAAAAATCCCTTGTTTCTTGTTATAGCTGAACCAGTCCTCAAGAGCCAATTCAGACATTACAACACAAGGGAGGCTGGAAAAATGGTGAGGGGTGCGCACCTTTCTTTTCTTGCTTGTGGTGTAACCTCCAGTGTAAGCAAACTCATGGACTGAAGCACTGTGCAAAGAACAAATGTTATGATCATCCTTGGTATGATGTAATCCTAAACTATGCTCTATTAATTTCCCACAGGGCTTTTATGGTTTCAAGCTGTCTTATTTTGACTAGCTAAACCTTTTGCCTCCTCCCCTTGGTGGATTTGTGTTATCCTACCTACTCCCCTTGCTCATATCATCTATTAGTAAACTCTGGGTATTTTATAATCCCACACACAGCTACCTCACAGGCTGCTTTACTTCAGCAGTTTTCACCACATTTACTTGGGACAGAGTGAGAAATCAAGTTTCAGCAATTCCAGGAGAAGGAAGTGAATGCATATATATCTGTCCTAGGAGGAGGATGAATAAAAAGAACCATGTGTTGTTGTTGTGCAAGGACAAACACATGTTGGGGATTATGTGAGTGGAGCTGGCTGGAGCCGGGGGGTGGGGGGTGGGGGGGGTCAGACTAAATGGCCCGGGAGGCCCCTTCTGACTTGCTTTGTTTCTATGTTTCTGTGAAATGTGACTACAATACTAGTGTGCATAGAACCTAATCCTGTATAGCAACATTCCCCAACCTGGTGCCCTCCAGAAGTTTTGGATACTACTTCTACCATTTGTGACCAATAGCCATAATGGCTGTGCTTTATGGGAGCTGTAGTCCAAACACCTGGGGCAGGGAGAGGTTGCTGCAGAGACAGCGCTGAGCAAGGTGGAAGAGTACTGCTAGCACTCAAGATTCTTCAGGTGAGACTATCAGATTCTACATTATACCTATGAAGAGCAGACTTTGTTCTACATAAAACTAAGAGATCCGTGGAATGTGGTGACTTCCTTGGGAGCAACCTGAAGGTGCCTGCCAAAGTCACTGATGGGTACGCTTGCAAAGGCATAAAAGAGGACAATCTATATGTCTGAGCACCCAGGGCTCAGCTGGACGTAACAAAGAGAAGGGCCTCTTTGGTGGTGCCCCCCCCCCCATTATGGAACAAGCTCTCAACTGAGACCTACCCAGTGCCAAATTTAATATCTTTTTGGTTGTAGGTTAAGACTGTCCAATACCACAGGGCATTGGATTAGTATAATATTATACTGGGGCTGATTTCAGCTGCTTAAATAGCTATTTGTATAATAGCTAACAGGTACAGTATATGTATGTTGCAGCTTTTAACATTTCTTTCAGTCTGGCTTTCAAATGCTGAGCTTTGGCTATTGGGTGGTATAGAAACAAAATATAATGGAGATGATGATGATGATGATGATGATGAGTGTGCTCCATTGCCTCAAGTTCTATACCTTACTATTTTTAGAACTTGCAGTAGCATTGTATTTTAGTCACAGTAATCCCACCTTCCCAGTTCCAGGAACCAGAAGGGGCCATGGCTGTGATGGATTCGGCTGGGCAATTCTAGGAGTCATCTGGGAAACACCAGGTTAGGGAAGGTGGGTGTCGCATGTGCAGGGCTACATGGACCACTGATCAGACAGAGAGTTAGAAGCATGGAAGTTATTAATGTTTTAGGGCAAGATTATCTGAAAATGAAAACAATGTTCCAAATAATCTATTTTTTTACTGCAAAGAAATAGGCTTAATGCCTGTTTTTGTTTGTTTGTTCTGTTGGCGTTGCAAAGTGGGTGAGTAGGAAACTTGTAGAACTTGCAGCAGGACCTGCTTGCAAAGCAGTCAGAACTGGATATTTCCTTCAAAGCAAATCAAACACAGCTGGAGTGTTTACCAACATATCTGCAAGAGATCTCTTAAAAATAAGGTACCTATCTGCCAGAAGATCATTCTTTATTTTCCTTTCTTTGAAATTGTCATGAAGCTTTGACTCTAGATAAGAGAACTATAATGAAATAAAGGAAACATTTTTAGCTGTCAAAATGAATTTGATGTGTGACATGCATGGGAAGGAAAAAAATAAAGTAAGATTGGATAGTGGGTTCCTGAAAATTATGCAGGCTGGGAAAAATCCTGTTTGGCTTTGTTTTTTAAAAAAATCAAAGATAGCCCTTCAGGTTTGATTAAAATAACTATTTCATTTGTTTGTTTCCTTCATACATAGAAGGCAAAGGAGCTGGTGGCTACTGATTAGAACTATGTGAATAATACAAAATAGCACTTGGTATTTTTGTTACCTTTTTCTTTTAAAAATGCTTTAATTTAAGCTTTATCCTATTTTATGGGCAAATATTAACAGAATAATACACAAATAAATAAATGCACAGGGAAGAAATCTTTTGATATTAATTCTCAATGCAGTTCATGCTTGCAAATAAGAGTTAGAAAACCAGTAAGATAGAAGATAGGAAATGTTCATGAATGAATTTGAATCCTATATAAGCAGATGACAGAACGCAAGCCTGGAGAGCTTGTTTCCAAGCCCAGCTCAAACTTGAATTTTCCAGGACTTGGAAGTCTGTACTAAGTAGGACTTGGTACTTGCTACTGCTGCATTCATGCTTGGGACTTTGGGCAAGACAATTAAGGGAAGGAATAGAACATATTTAGATATGGCTCTTGAGTGTGGCGACCCTTATAGTTCCTTCTCCTTGTAGCCTAATGCTGTACAGGACAGACAAATGAAAGTGTTTCTTTGCACAATACAGAATTAATTGTTCAAGTTTGCTGCCACAAGATGGCCATTTTCTTAGATCGCTTGAAATTAGGCAAATCATTGGAGGAAACACCTATACTAATACTAGACATGAGGGCTATACAAAACTTCCTCCTCACAATGGATACATAAGCATCTGTATTCAGAGGTGGTATGACCACTGGACAGTGCCAGGTCTAGATTGTTGAGGGACCTTGGGGCCCTCGCTGCCACTGTCGCCAGCTACTCGATCCTCAGTCTCCTCTTCATTGCTAGCACTTCCTTGCTGGGCATCTGCTACCAGGCCTGTAATCAGCCTAAACATTTGGGGAGGGGGCACCTAAATGGAGGGGGCAGATCATCTGGCTTGCAGGTCTGTTTTTCACCGTTTGTATAAAAACACTTTTAGGGACACAAGAGAAAATTTAGTGGGGCAGTCCTTCCTGCCCACCTCTGTCTACAGGTCTGGTGACTACTTGTCCTTCTCACCACTTCTGTGGATTGGGCCAAAGAGTCACAGGTCAACAAGTAGGTTGCAGTGGTGAAGAAAAAGAGCAACACCAGGCAGCTTTTATCAGTGGTCCCCAGCTGGCATGTGGATCCAGGCAGGTGCCCAACCATGTCTATCTTTGATGCCAGTCCTGCCACTGAATACCAGTCATTGGACTGGGAGAAAGCCAGTGCATTCATGTCCTGCTGTGGCCTTCCCAGAGGCATCTGGTTGCCACGATGGGAAACAGGAAGATAGACCAAATGGCTTTTTGGTCTGATCTCACCCTCCTTATCTTCATCCCCATGCTTAGACATCCCGACATTTAGCTCTATTAACTTCATGCTTAGCTGTCTAAATGAATTGTGACCATAATGCCACTGAGCAAACAACAGAGTTAAAATCAGTATAGTACTGAACTTGTAAATATGTTTCTTTTAGAGTCACAGTGCTGCCAGCAAAACAATTAAAAAATGGGCATACTGATGCATTAAAAATGGAAAGTAACTATTTATAAACCCATCTTAATAAAATGTTTATTTTGCTTTCTTTTAAATCTCAATCCTAAGTGTATTTGGAGTTTCAAGTTTTTTATTGCTTCTTTCTGTTAACAGGTAGACCAACTGTGCTTTGGACAGATTTGCAGTAATTTAAAGAGGCTGGCCTTTAGAGTATTTGTCGTATTTTAAAAAGGGTGCTATGGTGTTCCAAATATAAAATCTTTGCTCTTTGCATTGCATTAACGGAATGCCTCAGTAAAATTGCAACTTATTTCTATGCCTATTAACCCACAATAAGCCACAAAGACGTCACTGGGGCTTATCCCAGGTTAATGTGCAGAGATTTGCAGCCCACCCGTAGGAAGGGCATCCTCTTCATCTGAATCCTTGACAGCTTCCAAAGGGAGTTCGATCCAACCAACAGCAGTGAAAACTCAAGGCCATTTTGCCTGGGTGAAGGCTACTATTTCAGTGCCTGGTATTTTGAGAAAGTCCTTTGTCATCTGTAATTTGTCCTTATGGATATTTTGGAAAGAAAACTCTGTCAAGAATTTAATTAGAATGTGAGGAGAGAGCGAGCAAAATGTATTCAGAGGTAGCCAAACCTAAGAATAAGAGGGAAGGAGAAGAATGGGAGAAAAAACTGGGTAGAAAGGTTCAAATACAGACCTGCATTGTTTGCAAAAAGCCTGCTGTTTCCTTTATGTCTACCTGATCTGTGCCAGAAGCCCTCTTGAATTTCTACAAGAATAGAGCTTCAGATCATCTGCATTCAGTGCCAGAGTCACGGCCCTGGAACCGATAATTGCCTCTGACAGGATTTAATTACCTTCTCCAGGACCTTTTCTCTGTTTGATTGGAGACCACCCCCTGCCTCCGATCAAATCAGACAGTAATAACACACTGAAGCACAGCAGCCAATCACGAGTCAAGTCTGAACAGTGACCTTGCTGAGTAGAAGCTGATTGGCGGTGTCAGCCTTGTCAACTGTGTCAGTGAACCATCAGAAAAGACAGGGGGAGGGGGAGAGGGGGAGGGGGGAAAGAAAAAGGGGAGAAGAGCAGATAAGAGAACAGCATTAATGCTAATGGAGTCTGTCAGCATGCGTGGCTCCAGGTTGCATTGCAAGTGCACCGGGAAACAAAAATTATGGCAAAACGAATGCGAACTTGGAATGATGGGGCTAGGTATACCGAATAAAAATAACAAATATATGAGAGAATCAATGCAGCCAGAGCATAGTTAATATAAAAAGATCCATGAAAGTGATTTGAAAGAATCATATACCCAGAACGCATTTCCTGCAAAATATCTTGAGTGCAGTTCCCAGTTTTAACCATCACCACATTGTGGGGAAATGGGAGCAAATGTTCACATTTGATAAGCAGGGCAAGGACCATTGTTTTAAGACAAATGACATGTGCTAGGATTCTCTTGCCTATGGTCATTTTCAGGTGGAACCTACAGAGCGAACAGTGGCATTCTAACAAGGAATGCTGCATTCTTTCAGAAATAATTTATTGCGGAAATAAGTCAGTGTGAATGCTTTCTTAAAACTGTTGCATTGTAGGCATGCAAAAGTGCCTCAACACAGGTTAAAATACAGCTGAGGCTGCAGCTACATGACTTGTTTAGCCAAGATTAATAGTCACTCACCTTGTGTTGATGCTGTTATTTATGTGTTATGGCAGGTGCTGAGCTCTACGCTCAGCCCACGTTAGGCTGTCAGGAACATCAATGTATTTCAGTGGTGTGCAAATGCCTGCTTGCACTGACTTAGTATTCTGGTTACACACCACACGTGCTAATGCACTGAATGTGGTTTCCACCAAGCATTCTGAAACCATGGGCTAGATCTTCCTTTCCCAGCCTTGTGCCTTCCTGATGCCCTTTTCCCCCAAATCTTTTTATTTACTTTCAAAAAAGTACAGAGAAAAGAAAAAAGTATATAGGAAAGAAGGTGCGAAGGATCATCCTCCTCATTTAAGCATATATATAGCAGCTTCTCATTTAAGCACATTTATAATAAAAATCTTTATCAACAACCTAACCCATTCAATTCTCAATCAGAAATTTATCCAGTCTATAAAGTTAGTTCTAGATTATAACATTGCTTTGGTAGAGAATGGCAATCACAAACATTTGTAAAAATTCTATTTTCTTTAACAATTACTTGAATTGCTCATACTAAGCCTTCCATCTTTGAGTAAATAACTGGTCTTCTGTTGACATAATTAGTTAGCTTCACCATTGTTGCATACTCAGCAAGCTTGTTTTTCCAATCTTCGACAACTGGGCAATCTTCAGCTTTCCTCTTTGAAGCAATTATCGCTCTTGCCACTGTTATTACAGTGGCATAAGCCTCCCTGATGCTTTTGACCAACTCCCATCAATCCCAGCCAGCATGCCTAATAGTCAGGGATGCTAGGTGTTGTCAAAATGTCGAGGGCACTAGGCTGATGAAGACTGACAGAATGTCCGTTTCGCTCTTGCTGTTCTTACTAGGATTGCATTTTGTGGTCAGGGCATGGCTGCTGTTATAAAAACTGTGCAAAACCACCATTTACAGAAGTTGTAATGGAAAGTGCATAAAAGCTCTCAGATTCAAAAGGTTTTCAATGACTCTAAATGGGTTAAGGAAAGTTAATCCTTTTTTCCTTTGCCTAATACAAGTGCAGAGAAGGAAGTGTGATCTCATCAAAAGACTGGAGCTTTTACTGATGTTTGAAGAAAGGTCAAAGTTCAGTGTTCAACATTACTTAATACAGCCACTTAATATGTTCTTTCTTGAAGCCATGTATTTACATGGCAGCGGGAACATTTAAAGTTCTGAGCATTCCTGGTCCAAATCTCTTGGAACAGCAGGGAATTTTACCTTCTGCCCAGACACAAAAATGTCTGAGCACAGCACCATTCAGAGGGTGCTTCCATATAGATAGTTCCCACCACTTCTAGGCAGGGCCAGCCCTTTCGTTGGGCAGAATAGGGTAACTGCCTGTTGCTGTGAGCAGCTGTCTTGCCTCCTGGCTGTTCCTTATCAGCTCTCCCTCTGTCCTTCTCCTGGTCATTGTGGCTTTATGCCCTTCGAGGTGTTGAGGTAAACTTCAGCTGCCAATCCAATCAGTTTCTGTATGTGGACTGTGGAAGGTGTGCCATGTTCTTATTCACTCTAGGCAGCAAAAATGCTTTGGGCTGGCCCTGCTCCTACTTGCACTTTCAAAAGGAATCGGGCAGCTATCAGTAGAAAGGAATCATGTGCTCCTACTTCCAGGCCCCTACCAGCATTCACAAAGCTGCATTTTTTGCTGGTTGCAGCTTCTGATGCACACTTAAAGTGCTGTAGTACTCCATTTTAGGTGTAACTGAGGCCAGCTCCAAATACTCCAAGCTGGTGTAAAGCCTGAGCTTGTAAATGTCGTTACGCAGCAACAAAGGATGCTGCCTTAAACTGAAACAAGCCATTGTCTCATCTAGCCCAGTGCTGTCAACACTGACTGGCAGTGGATCTCCAGGGTTTCAGGCAGGAGTGCCTCCAGTCCTATTTGGAGATGCCAAAGGACCGAACCTGGTGCCTTTACATGCAAAGTAGGCATTTTGCCACTCAGTTCTGGTGTCTTCCCTACTGAGACCCTAAAGGTACACCCTCCCACCCTACTCTTCTGGCTTCCCAAGCCACAAAGTCTTTCTTCCCCATCCATCCCAAAAGCACATGCAGACACTCATTCAAGATTTCAATGGTCCCCCTTGGATTCTTAGGTGGAAAAGAAAAATCTGCCATCCATGTGTTGGTAACATTGAAGCCCAAACCTTTAGTTGAGTTCTCCATGCAGCTGCATGTGGTTAGCAAAGAGCATGGGGACTGAACACCTCACAGGCCAAGGGGATGAAAAAGAAATCACCCAACACTGGTTTCTGGTACCAACCATGAAGGTATGACAAGAAGCACTGTGATACTGTGCCTCCCCAGGCCAGAGATACTGGACAGCAGGAGACTGTGATGGATGGTATCAAATGCTACTGAGCAGTATGGAAGAACCAAGAAGGCTGCATTCATACCATCTAGTACTTATGCACGTCAGCCAGTAGGGGAACCAAAGCAGTGTCCATCTCAAAACCAGAGTGGAACCCAGAATCAAATGGATTTTGATCATCTATTTCTTCTAGAACAACCTGGAGTTGAGGGGCCAATGCTTTCTCTAAGAACTTACCCAGAAATGGAAGATTTGAGACTAGATGGTAGATGTGTGGATGAAGCATCCACCATTTTTTTTGCTATCATCAGTGTCACAGAGACAGAGTAAGTTCATAGGTGGGCTCTTAGCTGCGTTCGTTCATTCCTTTATTTATTTATAATGTTTATTCCTTTAATATTATTCTTAGGCTGCCTTTAATGGCTCACAATGAGATTTCCATTATCTGTGCTCTAGTTGCTAAGCCAATCATTTCATCATCCTCAAGTGCTCAGAATACCAAGGCATTGAAAGAACTCTGGGATTCAGCTGAGGATGAAGTCTCAGGCATGAGTCATCACCCTCTTGACCCTCATCAGGAGCACTGCTTAAGGCTGCAGGAAATCCCTCAGAGGGTTCAAAACCTGTTAGATTCATCAGCATGAATATTCATTGGATTTGCCACTCTGCTTTAGAGGTTATAACTGGCCTGAAGGCCAAATTTGATCGGGGAATGGTTTGTCCCTTCAATGTAGCCATGGCTGGCTCCCCTACCCACAGATCATCCTCCCTGAGTTGTACATGGACACCAGATCCATTCACTCATTTACATCAGTGGGGTTTACATCTGAGACAGCATCTGTATAAAACTGCGTTTGTAGGCACGCTTGGGATTGCAGCTTCAGTTAGATTTGGGGATGGGGTGATTACCACATTTCAGAAGAATTCTACATACAGGCAAGATTGGCAGTAGCCAATGTCCATTGCTTGCCTGTGGTATGCAGCATTCCTTTCTCGGGTAACTAGTAGTCTGGACTGTAGCTGCTTGTTGCATGTGGAACATTATGCTGTGCGTTATATAAGCTGGACATGTTGGTGACTAATGGACATCTGCATTTCACAATAAGAGCAAAGGCCTGATTTCCCTTTTGAATTATTTATTTATTTAAAACATGTTTATTTGTTTATTTATTTATTTAAAACATTTCTATGCCGCCCCATTCGCCGAAGCCTCGGGGCGGCTCACAACATAAATTAAAATATAATACATTCAAAATATAAAACAAATTAACAATATAAAATAAGCCGCCCTGGCCAGATAAAATAAGCAAATAATATTAACAATTAAAATGACGTTTAAATAAAAAGGTCTTCACCTGGCGCCAAAAAGCAAATAACGATGGCACCAGGCGGACCTCTCTGAGGAGGGCATTCCATAGATTGGGCGCCACCGCAGAGAAAGCCCTCCTCCGAGTACCTACCCTCCTAATTTCTTTCACGGAGGGTTCCCGGAGAAGGGCCTCTCCCACAGATCTCAAGGGGTGGCCGGGCATATATGGATGTAAGTGCTCCTTCAGGTAACCAGGACCCAAGCCGTTTAGGGCTTTATAGGTCATCACCAACACCTTGAATTGGGCCGGGACTTCAATGGGAAGCCAGTGAAGCTGGCGGAGGACTGGAGTCATGTGAACATAACGTCCAGTCCCCATCAGCAGCCTGGCAGCTCTATTTTGAACCAATTGAAGTATCTGGACCATCTTCAAGGGTAGCCCCACGCAGAGCGCGTTACAGAAGTCAAGTCGGGAAGTCACCAACGCGTGTGTCACTGTTGCCAGGCAGTCGTACTCCAGGTAGGGGCGCAGCTGATGGATCAGCCGAAGCTGAAGGAAAGCGCTCCTCGCCACCGCTGTCACTTGAGCTTCCAGTGAAAGCTCTGGGTCGAGGTATATGCCACATGCTTCAGCATCTCAGGACGGCTCACAACATTAAGGACTTGTATGCAAGCAGCTTGTGGTATCTGATTGCATGTGCTTAGAGAGGAAGGAGGAAACAGACTGTGGGCGCATCCCCACAAAACCACAGGACCCCCATATCCACAGGGAGGGGTTCCAAGTCTTGCAGTAGTTGCCTGAAACTGCGGATTATAGCAAACACTGTATGTTGTATATACTGTACATATACATTTCTTTTTTACAATTTCACAGATAGGAGATTCGTTCTTCCTATACATCCTTGGAACCTCAGCATATCGAAAATTTTCATTTAAAGGAAGCACTTTACAACTTCTCTTTGGCACCTTATGACACTTTATCATCCCTCTTTCAGACCAACCACAACTGAATGAAAACACAGTAACTGAGCCAGCAGATATGGGGTCCTTCTGTACTGGGAAGGGTTGCAAGAGAGAAGAAAAGCATGGAGGATAACTTACTGAGTGGAAACTCGGGGATGCAGTATGCTGCTCTGGTTTCAGACCTGCACATCTGGCTCCCCTTCCACATGCAAAAGAGCCAGGGAATGCAGAGAGCTTCTTGTGTGCAGTGCGAGCAACCCGTGTTTCTATACCTGCATGAATCAGTGCATTGATGAAGGCCTTGCTCTATATACCATCCTGGATCTTCAATGCCAGTAGTGCTATCTTAACTTTACCTCACATGACAGTGTAATTATTTTAAGAATTACATTGTTGGCCAATATTTCACTGGCAAGTGTAAAATAAAAACTGAAAGGGAATGGCGCCTTGGCTTATTTATTACATTTATATTCTATCTTGTCTTTCCACTCAAATAGTACTGAAAGTGTCTATATTGTTGTGGTTGCATTATGTTATTATTAATGACTATGATATTTATTTATTTATTTATTTATTTAAAACATTTCTATGCTGCCCCCATTGCAACAAAGCCTCTGGGCGGCTCACAAAGAATACATAAAAACATAAATAATAACAATACTACAATTTTAAAAAAATGTTTAAAAACCCCCGGTGCATTCTCGGCCAAAAATTTAAAATCCTATTAATTAAATAATTTAACAATTAAAATAAGTTTTAAATAAAAAGGTCTTAGCCTGGCGCTGAAAAACAAATAACGATGGCGCCAGGCGGACCTCTCTGGGGAGCGCATTCCATAGATGGGGCGCCACTGCAGAGAAAGCCCTCCTCTGGGTACTCACCCTCCTAATATCAGCACGATATAGGTCAGCACGCTCTTTAAAATATTTTAAACTGTGCAATCTTAGGGGGAAGAGGAGGAGAAACCCTGTACAAGAGAAGACTAAATTAACCTTCAGAACTGCAGAGAGAGCTAACTCAGTTCCTGGCATCCTCTCTTTGCTGTGGAGGAACATGCCCCAAAGATGGATTGGACCCATTCTGTCCCAAGCTCCGTAAGGTCTTTCTCTGAGAATAAAGATTCTTTGTTAAGGAGGCTGTATCAGACAGACTGCCTGATAAGGCCTTCTTAATGAAAAATTCTTTATTATCCAAGAAAGTGTTCAGGGACCCAGTTGGCTGAATTGCCTCTTCTAACTGCTAGAAAAGTAATACCTTGATTTCGCTATTGCACAAAATGAGAGGAGAAAAAGGAAGCAAAAGAAAGCTGGGAATTGCAGGGTGTGAATGGGGTAGGTGGAACTCACATGGCCAAAATGCTCTTACGGAGTTTTCTTAGGCCATGCTCCTGAGCATCAACTGTATCCCTTTTCAATCATTATCAACATGTCTCATTACAAGATTATGAGGCTTTGGGGTGGCCACATCGAAGAGGGCTTCTGCAGCATTAACACTTGTGTAGAAAAGTGCTTCCACAGCATTACAAGCACAGAAGCCCATTTCTCTTTTGAATCTGGCCTCTCTCTAAGGATTTGTTACTATTGAATGGTGGGAAACCACTGCAGCAGATAGTTGGTACAGGGTCTTTACAGGGTCTTTGTGTACCTTTCTTTCACTTCCATGACTTCTGGATCATTCCCGACATCAGCACCATCCTCTCCGAGCAAACAGAAATGAAGTAATAAAACAGCCTTCCCCAACCAGCTGTGCGCCAGATGAGTTGGACTGCGGTTTTCATCCTCTCCACCCAGCATCACCAATGGCCATGCTGGCTGGGAATTATGGGCTATAGTTCAGCACATTTGGAGAGAAACCAGTTGGGTACGGCTGTAGTAAATGTCGTTTTCCCCTTCTCTCTCTTTCTCTGAATAGCAGCTGTAGAATTCAAGTACTGTCAAGTGCAGAGCAGAATGCTTGTTGCTGAGCAATGGGAAGTGGCTTTTTCCCCGCTTTCACACTGCAACCCCAAATTATGTGAAATTGACTGGGTTTCATGTTGCACTCTGAACTTGGCTCAGGTTCAGTGAGGTTTTCAAACCTTAAGCTGTAGCAGAGCCAAAGTTTAGAGAAGATTTATTGTTTTAGGTAGTAACCATGGAAAAAGAGCCATTGCGACGGAGTTCTGGCAATAAGGTTCTGGGCAATAAGAAAAGCTGACATGAACCAGATCTGGAGGAAAGAAGCATTTTGAAAGGACTGTGTACATAGCCATGATCAAGACAAGGCACTCCTGGTCACCTTAAAACAAAGGAGCACTGGGCCAGCAAAGGTAAACCTCCTGAAACGCCTCTACCTGTGGGGAGCCATTTTTCAATATGTTTAACACAGGGTCTTCTGGCACTTTAAAGCCTAACAAATGCGTTTCTTCCTCAGTTTTGTGCACCACTGTTCCCGTCATTATGTTGATAAAGTGGAGTGTAGTTGACAAAGCTCAGGCCCAGAAGAGTGCAATCCATGCTGGCTGGGGAATGCTGAGAAATGTAGGATTTTTTTCCCTGTCTGAACAGGCCTAGGAAAGCACCCTAATTGTGCTGTGTTACAAAATTTGTGGTCATTTTTGTTGCAGCCATCTAACATGGTTACCTCTCCTGTAATTGTTTCAGTAGACTGGTATCAAAATTTACTTAAGTGAATTTGGGACTGAGTAATGCAACCTTCCCCAACCAGGTGCCCCCC